>NC_066578.1:824378-936878 GCF_024679095.1 Eriocheir sinensis
AGATACACAAAGCAGCGTCAGGCTGAACCTTAAGCCAGTGCTAGTCTTTGGAGACGATCACTATGCACATTCTGTGTATTAAAAAAAATAGATCGTAAAGCTCAAATTTCCATCCACCCATATATCTGACTATTTCTGCCTAAACCACGGGTAAAAGAACACACCAAGGATTTATTTTGATTACCGCTGGTGACACCCAAAAAGGTTTAGGTCAGAGGGTCGCAAAGGCTTCCCTCCCTGACGAACGTGTCGACGGCAAAAGAAGCATAAAAAAGGACCCATAACTACTTTAAGTGCCATAAAAGTTGGCTGATAAAACCGTGTAAGTTGCACTCCGTCGAAGAGGAACTTTAAGGACAATCATGTACACAAGGAACTCTAGTAATAATCCAGCATTAGCTGCAGAAATGGTTTCTCCATCTGTCCAGTTGTCTTGTTTAAAACACAAGATCAAATCAGTAGATAGCCTATAGGCGTCCACTGGCCCGTTAAAACGGCCACTTGTTTGCACAGTGTCCACAGCAAAATTTACACCCTTTTACGAGGCTGTGTTGCCCATCTTCCCCAAATGTGTCAAGAAAAAGTGACCGAAACGCATCATAAACCTTCCATCCTGTGAACGCGCTCCTGTTTATGAGGGCCGTGCTCCCGTTCCCGGGATTGACCTCCGAGCGGCTGAGAGATATTTAATCTCCCGGATTTGACACGAATGAAATGTCCATGACAATCTCACTTTGAAACGAGAAGTCCCTGGCCGAATAATCTGCCTCCTTTGCTGCCTGCGAAAGGCCTAACTGCTGTTACTGTTAGCGGGTGATTAGGGGCAGAAGCCATTGTGGGATTAGTAAGGTAAGTAAATACCTCTTGGTTGCTCATGCAGCGTAGAAGGAGGAGCAAGCACCCTTTGAAGACTGCTACACTCCTTACATGAGAACAGTTCCCGTTATCCGTGACGGTACTTGTCATTTCTCTCTACCCACCCCTCATAGTCCTCAGTGAGAGCTTGTAACTTCGGGTCAGGTTTCTCTGCCATTAAAAAGAGTTACTAGTAAAATGAGGAGTAAAATGGTAAAAGAAAAAAAATATATCGCTGCAGAAGTAAGTGAAGTAATAATCCTTCACCACTAAGTATGTGCTCACTCCTTCCCGATGCTTTTGAAATGCATTATAAAAGAGAAAAAAGAATAATGAGTGAGGCTTAGCAAGACAAAACTTCTCCACTGTGCAATAAAACACACAAAAGAAAATGAATGATTATACATAAAATGCATAACAATGTTACTCAAGAAAAATATTAAACAACCACACGCCAGAAAAATCAACAGCTGAAAACTCTAATAGATTAGATACGGCCCCACACGCCTAAACCCGTGAACATAATAATAGTAATGCACCTGAAATCATGTTGCTAGTGGTTTAATTACGGAAACTGTATCAATGTATAGTGTCAGCTAAAATGTGTTAAAAACCTCGAAGACAGCAACTCAATACCCCACTACTCAGCACGCTCGCATCCTTCGCCTCGCCGGTGGCTGGGGCAGGATGCAGGGGTGGCAGGGTCTGCCGTCTGTCGGCTGGTAGCTGTGGTGGGAGGGGCGGCGGGCAGACAATATACGCCCACCAGTCACCCTCAAAGGTCCGAGTTGCCTGGCAAAGAAAAGTGCGCACCTACGACTAGTTGTGTCGTAGGAAGAAACAAGTGCCTAGACACCTCCGAGGAAACTTGGTTGTGCGAGGCGGGTTGTGCGGGGTGGGGCGGGGCGTTGCGCTCGGGTGTGGCTGGGTGCTGACTTGAATCTCACGGAGCAGGAAGATCACGCGCTGCCTCAGCAGAACGCTAGGTACACGCTTCACTGTCTCTGCCCTCACACACTGTCACTGAAGTTATGGTTGAGAGAGAGATATAACAATTCGGAGTAGTTCGTAACCACGCTGCACACCATTTATGTTAAGATTTTTAGTGTTATTTTTAACGTGGTTAATGATGAGGCGGCCACCAGCCACCATTTTATGTTATATTATATTAGAGAAAGATAACACCTATATAACATTTCGGAGTAGCTCGTAACCACGCTGCACACTATTTATGTTAAGGCTTTTAAGCGTTGTTTTTAACGTGGTTTGTGTTAAGTGTTGTGTTTTAATGTTTAAGGCGCGAACTGTTATCTCACATCAGGTCCGGTGTACCGTTGCCTGCTTTCACAAGTTGATTGTAGTAGGTGAGATAACACAATAGCCTTTTAGTTGGCCGAGCGGTAGCCGTTATAAGTTCACTTTAGTTAACTTTAGTTCTCTCCTCACAGGGCAATGCCAATGCAAAATGTAATTTTAACTATATTAACAGTTGTACACAAAGTTTACAGTTTACGTTAGCGAGTCGCACGATTTGAGAGCCAGCCACACCATAGGGCGCGGGGCGGCGGAGCACCGCTCGCCTGCCCGTCACCTGTCTTCTCTCGGCTTCTCCCCCGTCTTCGCGTTGCTCGCTCGTTTTATTTGCTTGTTAGATCGTCCGGAAGGGTGTGGGTTCCGGTTGATGACTGTTGATGAAAGTCATCATTTGCTGATTCTTGCGTTAGCTCAGCATGTGTTCCCACGGCCATCAGCTCTGACGTGTTCCATAACATCCTGGCAAAGGCACTGAGCCTGTGCTTAAACACACAGCCACACACTCACATGTACATTATAATATGCGCATTACACGAGGGAGCGGGAGGGTGGGAAAAAAAGGGGGGGGGGGGGGACATTGCCATTATTTTTATATTATTATTACTATTGCTGCTCAAGTGCATGCATGACTATGTTTGTTTTATGGCCTAAATCTGGGTGTATTCAGTGGTGGCGTTTCAAAATTGTTGCCCGCGGCTGTGCCCGGATATGCCGTGAGCCACGCTCTCTGCCCAGCCGTATTGAAGGGGTTGATGAGCAGCTTTTCAGTGATATAAACTGTTTGTTAAGGGGGTGTGCCGGTACCTTGAAAGAACAAGTCATTGCATTAACACATCTCTTACAAACCAGGTAGTGGTGTCCACCATGCTGGGAGGAGGACAGCGCTAAGTGACGGCACCCGCCTCTGTGTGTGTGTGTGTGTCCTGACGTCCACCGCTGGTGCTGAAGTGAGGGTCTGAGGTGGGCAGCACAGGGCCAGAAGACAGCCCCCGACTCTGTGTGTGTGTGTCCTGACGTCCACCGCTGGTGCTGAAGTGAGGGTCTGAGGTGGGCAGCACAGGGCCAGAAGACAGCACCCGACTCTGTGTGTGTGTGTGTCCTGACGTCCACCGCTGGTGCTGAAGTGAGGGTCTGAGGTGGGCAGCACAGGGCCAGAAGACAGCACCCGACTCTGTGTGTGTGTGTCCTGACGTCCACCGCTGGTGCTGGTGCTGAAGTGAGGGTCTGAGGTGGGCAGCACAGGGCCAGAAGACATCACCTGACTCTCTGTGTGTGTGTCCTGACGTCCACTGCTGGTGCTGAAGTGAGGGTCTGAGGTGGGCAGCACAGGGCCAGAAGACAGCACCTGACTCTGTGTGTGTGTGTCCTGACGTCCACCGCTGGTGCTGGTGCTGAAGTGAGGGTCTGAGACACTTGCTGTGCTCAGCACTCACTGTCCTTGCTCCTTGGTGCATCCTTTCCTTCACCTGCTTGCTTGGTCCCTGAGTAGCGGTGAGGAAGACTTGCTGCCCCCTCGGCTGCAAGGCCGGGCAGCAGCCTGAGTGGCCAGGAGCAGCAGAGCAGACTGCCACTGGTGTGAGGATCAGGGGCGATCAGAAGAACCACCACCACCACCACCCTGCTGCTGCTGCCTTCTCCAGCCATAAGGAAAGGGAAAGTTTGAGTGGAAGGACTGTGAGGCAGTTTGGGACTGAGAGCAAGTTCATCAGACACAGCCTTGCACACACTGCTGAGGGAAAGCATGAGTATCAGGAGTGTGAGGAAAGACTCCCTGGGAAGGGTGACCTCAACAAAAGCACCCACGCACTCGGGTGAAAGAAATCATGAATCTCAAGGTTGTAGGAAAAGATTGGGTGGGAAGGATCACCAACACACACCCTTACACACACTGGAGGAAAAAAACATGGATGTGAAGTTTGTGGGAAAAGTTTCCATCTGAAGGGTGACCTCAAGAGACACACCCTTACACACACTGGTGAAAGAAAACATAAATGTGAAGTTTGTGGGAAAAGATTCACTCTGAAGGGTAACCTCAAGACACACACCCTTACACACACTGGTGAAAGGAACCATAAATGTGAAGTTTGTGGGAAAAGATTCACTCTGAAAGGTGACCTCAAGAAACACATCCTTACACACACTGGTGAAAGGAACCATAAATGTGAAGTTTGTGGGAAAAGATTTAATCGGAAGGATAGCCTCCAGACACACACCCTTACACACACTGGTGAAAGAAACCATAACTGTGAAGTTTGTGGGAAAAGCTTCACTCTGAAAGGTGACCTCAAGAAACACACCCTTACACACACTGGTGAAAGGAACCATAAATGTGAAGTTTGTGGGAAAAGCTTCACTCTGAAAGGTGACCTCAAGAAACACACCCTTACACACACTGGTGAAAGGAACCATAAATGTGAAGTTTGTGGGAAAAGCTTCACTCAGAAGGGTCACCTCCAGACACACACCTTTACACACACTGGTGAAAGGAACCATAAATGTGAAGTTTGTGGGAAAAGATTCACTCAGAAGGGTCACCTCCAGACACACACCCTTACACACACTGGTGAAAGGAACCATAAATGTGAAGTTTGTGGGAAAAGATTTAATCGGATGGATAGCCTCCAGACACACACCCTTACACACACTGGTGAAAGGAACCATAAATGTGAAGTTTGTGGGAAAAGATTCACTCATAAGGGTAGCCTCCAGACACACACCCTTACACACACTGGTGAAAAAAACCATGAGTGTGAAGTTTGTGGGAAAAGATTCCTTGTGAAGTCATGGCTGAAGAGACATGGCATAAGACACTGTGGCCACAAAGGGTTCCAGTGTGATGCTTGTGGCAAGCGATTTATGACAAGAGGTGAGATTGCGAGACACGTGAAGATTCACCTCTGAGGTGTTGTGTTGTGCTGCTGTGTGTGGGAGAGAGCAGGTGCTGGATGGGGCCTTGTCTTGCATGGAGAACAGAACACAGGGCCCCGATAGGGAATCAAAGGCAGGTTGCAGAGTGTCTGCAATTTTGAAAATTCAAGAAGAAAGTGTGTGTGTGTGTGTGTGTGTGTGTGTGTGTGTGTGTGTGTGTGTGTGTTTACCTACTTGTAATTTTACAAGGCCTGGGCTTATGCTCGTGTGGTCCTGTCTCCATATCTGTATTTGTCCAGCTTTTCCTTAAAGTTGTGCACAATCTTTGCTGATACTACATCCTCACTTAGTCTGTTCCAAACCTCTATGTTTCTTTGCAGGAAGCTGTATTTTTTTACGTCTCAAGCATCTTCCTTTTCTCAATTTATTACTGTGTCCTCGTGTGTTGCTGGTGTTTCTTCCTTCTCTTCGTAGCAACTCCACATTATCTGCTTCTTCCATTTTATTCCACAATTTGTAAATTAGTATTAGGTCTCCCCTTTCTCTTCTTTGTTCCAGTGTTGGCAGGTCCATTTCCTTTAACCTTTCTTCATATGACAATCCCTCCAGTTCTGGAACCATCTTTGTTGCCATCCTTTGTATTCTTTCTATTTTTTTCTCGTGTTTCTTCTCATGCGGAGACCACACAGTTTCTGCATATTCCAACTTTGGTCTAATCATAGTGGTAATCATCTTTTTCATCATATCTTTATCCATGTAGTGGAATGCTATTCCTATATATCTCACCATTCTATACATATCTCAGAATATCATATTTACATGACTCTCTGACTGTTGATTATTTTGTATTATCACTCCCAGATCTCTCTTCTTGAACTTTTAATATTTCTCCATCTCCCATTCTACATGTCCATTTTGGTCTCCCTTCACTCTTTCCCATTTCCATTACATGACATTTCTTCACATTGAATTTCGTCTCCCATTTCTTACTCCAGTCCCAAATCTTATTCACGTCCTCTTGCAGAATTTCAGTCTTTACTATTTCTTATGTGTCTCAGCAGTTTTGCATCGTCTGCAAACAAGCTCATGTAACTCTTTACTTTCTTCGGCATGTCATTTATATATACTAGGAAAAGTATTGGTGACAGTACTGATCCATGGGGCACTTCACTATCTACATTTCTCCGTTCCGATTTCATGTCCTTTACCACTGTTCTCATTTCTCTTCCCTTTAAGTAACTTTACAACCAGTTTTTCATTTTCCCTTTCAGTCCTCCTCTATTTTCCAGCTTCCATAATAGTCTTGCATGTGGATTTTTGTTGAAAACCTTCTTCAAGTCCAAATACATGCAACCTACCCACCCGTCCCTCTCCTGTGTTATGTCCGTCACTCTCGAGTAAAAGCTCAATAAGTTAGTTACACATGAACGCCCTTGTCTAAAGCCATACTTTTTTTTCTGTAATTATATTGTTTTACATTTGTTTGTGTGTGTGTGTGTGTGTGTGTGTGTGTTACTTGCACCCACACCAGGGGCTGGTGGCCTGGTTTGCCTGACACCATGCTAGGTGTGGAGCTCCTCCCCAGGCACTGTTGGCAAAGTGTTCTGGGTCTGGGTGTGCCTGGCAAGGGCCATTACTTGAAATGTTTGGGCCAGACACGGGAAGGTTTTGTTCCTCTCCATCCCACACTTCTTTTTACATTTGTTTCCCATGATTGTTGTCTCCTTGGCTGTGTCTTCTGGGGTGGAAGTGTTGCCCTGCCCTTCAGCCTGTTCATACATGGCTGTCTGTCTATAGTTTCTTCCATGAATAAGACAAAGTCGGCAGGAGCACATGTGTGTGCCGGCATGTTCTTCACATCAGCATTTCACATTCCAAGTCCCCGCGCTGAGTCACGTGGTGTGTTCGTGCGTCTGGCACAAGGAGACTCTAATATAGCCTCCTTGGTCTGGCAGCAACCCGGCCATTTAGTGGGTATCAGACTCCTTATATATGTATATTTTTATTACAAAAAACAGGTGATGTCACTTCTGACTTTGTGAGCTCTCATGTTTATCCATTTCCCTATGTTTCATGGAGGCATAACTTGCATTATTACGTTCACTTTGACTGGGGCCAGAGCTGTTGTGAGTGTCTGTTAAGCTGGAAACTCCCTCCTTTGTGTGAATCATAAGCCACAGAAATGTTACCAGTGTATTTACCTAGTTGTATTTATCTACTTGTAATTTTACAGGGCCTGGGCTTACGCTCGTGTGGTCCCGTCTCCGTATCTATAATTATCCAACTTTTCCTTGAAACTTTGCACACTCTTCGCCGATACTATTTCTTCACTTAGTCTGTTCCAAACCTCTATATTTCTTTGTGGGAAGCTATATTTCTTTATGTCTCTTGAGCATCTTCCCTTCCTCAACTTTTTACTATGTCCTCTAGTATTCCTGCTGGAAGGTTCTTCTCTTAGCAATTTCTCGTTATCTACTTCTTCCATGTTACTCAATAGCCTATATATTTGTATTAGGTCTCCTCTTTCTCTTCTTTGTTCTAGTGTTGGCAAGTCCATTTCCTTTAGTCTCTCTTCATATGTCAGTCCCTCCAGTTCTGGAACCATTTTTGTTGCCATCCTCTGTATTCTTTCTAGTTTTATTATGTGTTTCTTCATATATGGAGACCACACTGTTTCTGCGTATTCTAGTTTAGGTCTGATCATAGTAGTTATTAATTTTCCATCATTTCTTTGTCCATGTAGTGGAATGCTATGCCTATATTTCTCACCATGTTATATGTATCACCAAAGATCTGATTTATATGACTTCCTGGTTGCATATAATCTTGCATTATTACTCCCAGGTCTCTCTCTTCATTTACTTTCTTTAATATTTCACAATCTCCCATTTTATATGTCCATTTTGGTCTTTCTACACTTTTTCCCATTTCCATAACATGACATTTCTTCACGTTGAATTTCATCTCCCATTTCTGACTCCATTTCCAAATCTTGTTTAGGTCTTCTTGCAGCTCCTTGCAGTCTTCACTGTTTCTAATATGTCTTTGCAGTTTAGCATCATCCGCGAACAGGCTCATGTAGCTGTTTATTCCCTCTGGCATATCATTAATATAGACTAGGAAGAGTACTGGTGCTAAAACCGACCCCTGGGGCACTCCACTTTCCACCGTTCTCCATTCCAATCTAGTGTCCTTAACCACGGTTCTCATCTCTCTTCCTCTTAAGTAGCTTTCCATCCAGCACTCCATTTTCCCTCTCAATCCTCCTTTATTTTCTAGTTTCCACAGCAGTCTTGAATGTGGAACTTTGTCAAATGCCTTCATTAAGTCTAGGTAAGTGCAATCCACCCATCCGTCTCTCTCCTGTAATTTGTCCGTCACTCTTGAGTAAAAGCTCAGCAAGTTTGTCACACATGAGCGGCCTTTCCTAAACCCATATTGATTGTTTGTGATTAGATTATGTTCTTGAAATCTCATCCATTGTTCTTTTATTAATTTCTCACATATTTTGCATACTACACTGGTCAGAGACACCGGTCTGTAATTTAGGGGTTCTTCCTTTTCTCCACTTTTGTATATAGGTACCACTTCTGCCCTCTTCCACTCCCTAGGCACTGTGCCCGTTTTAATTGAGCACCTAATGATGTCATATATCGGGCCAACTAGCTCATTTCTGCATTCTTTAAGTATAAAACCTGAAACTCCATCCGGTCCCACGGCCTTCCCTTCTTCCTATTCCCCCAATAGTTTTTTTATCTCCTCTTTATCTATTTTGACCTCTTCCATATATACATCTAAGTTGTTTTCTTGTGGTTCATTAAATAATGATTCTTTGGTAAACGCTTGCTGGAATTTTTTGTTAAATAATTCCGCCATGCCTTTGGGATCCTCGATCTCTACATTCTCTTCCGTCAGTCTTTCAATTGTTTCTCTTGATTTAATTTTTCCATTTATAAATCTATAAAATAGTTTAGGTTGTTCTTTACACTTTTCCACAATATCCTTTTCGTATCGTTTCTCTTCTTCCTTTCTCACTTTCACGTACTCATTTCTCGTTGCCTTCAAGTCTTCTCCGTTTCTTTGATTTCTGTTTCTTTTTAATCTTGACCACACTTTGTCTCTTTTCTTTTGCCTCTGCACATCTTGCATTAAACCAGTCCTTTTTAGCCCTCTCCCTCGGTCTGCATTTTGGTACGAACTTCATAACACCTGTGTTGTACGCCCTCATGAAAATATCATATTTTCCTTGAACTTCGCTTGTACTCATTAACTCTTTCCAATCCATTTCACCAAAAAACTTCTTGAGGTTTTCCACCCCTGCTTTCCTATAGTTTAATCTATCGCTTCTATAAGTCTCGTCTTGTTCCCTTCCTCCCTCCTCCATTTCCATCTCTATGAGCACGTGATCACTTTTTCCCAGGGGGCAATCATACCTCAATTCATCCTTCACGTGAATTTCTCTTGTCAACACCAAATCCAGTCTTGCTGGTTCATCATCTCTTCTATATCTAGTGCTTTCCTTTGTATCATCAAATTTTCCATCATTAAATTCAAGAATCTATTCCCCCATGCCACATCACTACCATTGCTCTCAAACCTCTCCCAGTCAACCTCTTTGCAATTGAAATCGCCAACTAGTATTACTCCTTTGTTTGCCTTAAGTAATCTCCTCAAACTCTGTATGGTGTCATCAGTCATGTTTTCATAATCTTCTTTACTCCATGATGTAGTTTTTGGTGGTACATATGTTACTGCAATCGTCATCCTTTCTCTGTTCTTGTTTTCCAAGCTTACACTCACTATCTCTGTTTTTCCCTCTCCATATTCTATTGATTTTACTAATAACTCTTTCTTTATCATTATCACCACTCCTCCTCTGCCTTTGCCCATTCTATCCTTCCTCCACACATTGTATCTTCCATCTAACTCAATTTGGATGTTTTCTTTTAGTTTAGTTTCAGTTAGGCAAACTATCATGGGATCCCTCTCTCTTAGATAATCTTGCAGCTCTATTTTACTTGAGATCAACCCATCTACGTTTGTGTACATTATTCTTATTCCCCTCTCTGTATCTTTCTTATCTAGTTTTCGCTCCCCTTTCTCTTCTCCCTTATGAACCATTTCTTGATTCGATCCCCCGAAATTCTCCAAAAAAATGCTTCTTTTTCTTCCTCAGATCTTGCGTTATTTTTTACTTTTGTCTCTGCCAGTAATTCATTCTATTTCATCCTTTCTTCTTCATTTCTATTTTTCTTTATATATATATCCTTACATCCTTCCGTTTTTTTTAGTTTAGTTGTTCTAGATAGTATGTCTTCGGCTGCCATTTGTGATTTTAGTTTTAACTTAACTGGTCTAGTTTTCCCTTCAATAAATGGACCCATTCTATAAATCTCGTCTACTTCCTCCTCGATACTCTGCCTTTCTGCATCATTTAGGTTCTTGAGCAGGTCTTTGACTGATTTCAGTTCCTCTTTATCCCTTTTTGGTTTATATGTTATATTCTTTTCTTTCATCCCAAAAATAATAACACTTCTTTTTTTGTCTGCTACTTCTCTCACTAATTCTTCATTTTTCTTTAAGGCCTTGACAACCTCTTTCTCCACGTCTTCTTTATCCTCTTTCATTTGCTGTTCTATTACTTCTCTTAGGCTTACATTTGCTTTTTCATTCTCCACTCTCCACGTCTTCACCTCTTCTCTAACTCTTTGTTCTTCTTTGTTTACCAGTTCCTTCAGGTTTTCATTTTCCTTTCTTACCACTCCCAAACCTTCCTTCATTGATCTTTCGTACTTTGCTGCTTTTTCCTTTAGCTCCTCATTTTCCTTAATCAATTTCTTCTCATTTTGCTCTAGTCGTTTTATCCTATTTCTCAGGTCGCTGTGGAATACTCTATTCTGCTCTTCTTCCTCATCCCTTCTCTTTACCATGCTGATCCATTTATCCAGTTTTCTTTCCATCAGCAGCACTCTCTTGTATAATGTCGTCTCATTTCTCGCAAAACCAGAGAACTCAGCTGAAGTGCCTCCAGCCTCGTACTCACTTTCCTCCCCGCTGTTGTTGTCTCCTCCTCCTGCTCTTCCTCTTCTGCTTCTTGGCGTGATCCATCCCTGATCTACCTCCTTCTCACTCATCGCACTAAACTGCACCAGTGGAGACCCACCGAACCAACATTAGCGCAGCCCAGGCCTCTGCAACACTACACCAGGTATATTTCCTCCTGTGTGTGTGTGTGTGTGTGTGTGTGTGTGTGTGTGTGTGAATATATACAGAGATCAGCACACCCTTTGCCCACACCACCTCAGCCCTCTTCGGCACGCTCCACAAGTCCTGCACCCACACATTCCCGTCACCTCCTCGTTTGATGCCAGCCTCACAGTATCATCTGCAAACAGACCTGCTGCTTGTTTGCCAATGAATGCAACTAGTACAACTGGCAGATGTGACCCATCCATGAGTAAGGATTGTGGGTGTACAAAATTAAGTATAGTTCTGTGTTTCCAGCTCAATATTTCTCCTGCATCACTCTGGTAATGAATTTGGCATCAGTAACTCCTCAGTACAAAAATAAAGTAAATGTCCCTCTTCCTGCCTCAGTGTTCCTCCTTTGTCACCAAGTGTTGCTGCAGCATGTCACTGTATCTCTTTGTGTATAGAGAATTGCCATAAGTGTTGCAGGTACCAGGCACCTGTGATACAGCAACAAATGTCTGATCTTCCTGACGTCAGAGTGTGCTCAGGTCAGCCACCATTTACTACCACAGGTATAGATTGATTTGGTCCATTCTGCACCAAAAGAGGGAGATCAGAAGTTAAACGGTATGGTGTAATCCTTTCGTGCCTTACAGTGAGGGCAGTGCACACTGAAATAGCTGAATCTTTGTCCACAACTTCATTCATTAATGCTCTCAGAAGGGTTATAGCTGGAAGAGGCCAGGGTAGATACATTCATTGTGACAGAGGCACTAACCTTATGGGGGCCCAAAGGGAATCAGGCGAAGCCATGAATGATTGGAACCAGTCCTGTATACATGGTGGTACCCTCTTGTTAAAGAACATTGATTGGAAGGTTAATCCACATCATGCATCTCACTTTGGCGGTGTGTGGGAAAGGCAGATTAGGACTGTGAGGAAGGTGTTGAATGGAGTCATGAAGGAACAAGCCCTGACTGATGAAGCTCTGAGTACATTAATGTGTGAAGGAAGCGGTTATCAGCAGCCGTCCCTGTCCAATATTTCTGGTGATTGTAATGATCCAAAGCCCTCAACGCCTAACCATCTCCTTACACTGAGAGACGGACCTCATGATGTTGGTGAAATGACATCAAAGGACATGTATTGTAAGAAAAGGTGGCGCCATATTCAGTATCTAGCTGATTTATTTTGGAAGAGGAGGAAACACGCATATTTGCTTACACTGCAGGAAAGACAAAAATGGCATGCAAAGGGTAGGAGTCTATCTGTAGGTAATATTGTGTTGCTGGTAAATGAAAGTGGTCCAAAGTGCCAGTGGCCATTAAGTCTGTCCATAAGGTTAGATTAAGTCAGGATGGATTGATCCGCAGTGTAACTCAAATGTGGAAGCTCTTCTGGACAGACCTGTGTCATGTGTGAGGATGATAATATTTAGGCTGTGGGGATACACTTACAGAGGGTGGCAGAAGAGAAAGGAATGTATGAGACTGGTGTCTATAAATGTGAATGGTTTAGGTGGTGAGGAAAAGAGGAGAGTGATGATTGAAAATTTTGTAAATGGTAGAGTGGATGTGTTGGGAGTGAGTGAAACACATATTCGAGGAACTGGTGTGAGTGATGGTAGAGAGGGTACGTGGGAGGGTGTGCCTGGGGGGGTTGTATGGACGGGGATAGATGAGAAGTATAGAGGCAGGAGTAAGGAAGGATGTGCTATTGTGATGTCTGAAAGAGTGTGGAATGGTGTGACTGATTATGGTTGGAAGGGATCAAGAATTGTGTGGGTGAAAGGAAAAGTAGGTTTAGAAAAGTATGCATGGGTGTGTATTTATGCACCAGTAAATGTAAAAGTAAAAAAGGACTGAGAGAAAGGGAAGCTTTTTGGGAGGAAGTGAATGCATGTTTGAAGAGTTTTGAGAAAGAAAGGAAACTTATTATGATGGGAGACATGAATGCTAAAGTGGGTGATGAATGTGTGATGGATGTGGTAGGAAAATGGGGGATACCTGGGAAGAATGAAAATGGAGAGTGCCTGGTGGATGTCTGTGCTGAGAGGGGAATGTTCCTAGCGAACACCTTCTTTCAGCACAAGAATATCCACCTATACACATGGAGGAGGGGAGAAGATAATGAGCAAAAAGGATTGATTGATTATGTGGCAGTAGATGAAAGGCTTAGAAAATAAATTTGTGACGCGAAGGTAGTAAGAGGAATGTTCAATGGATCTGACCATCTTGCAGTGCTGGCAAAGTTAAAGATGAAAGAAAAGTGGGTGTTTGAAAAGAAAGGTGAAGTAAAAAAGGAAATATTGAAGATAGAAAAGTTACAGGAAAAAGAAATAAAAGATGAGTATAAATGTGAAATGGCAGAAGCTTTAAGTGAAAAATGTGAAAGTGTAAAAGATAATACAAATATTGAAAAAGTTTTTGGAACATTTAAAGAAATAATGGTAACTACAACAAAAAAAGTGTTAGGGATGAAAGTGGTGAGAGATGGAAAAAGAAAAGGAAATTCAAGGTGGACAGAAGAGATAAGGAGTATAGTAAAGGAGAAAAGGGAACTTTTTAAGAAAACTCAAGAAAAAATGTGTCTGAACAAGTAAAAAGGGAAAGGAAAAAGAAATATAGAGAATGCAAAATGAAACTAAAACAAGCAATAAAAGAAAGTAAGAAGAGAGTTGATGAAGACTGGAAAAAGACTAAGTGAAAAATATAAAGGGAACAGGAAATCATATTGGAAAGAAGTAAAAAACGAAAGAAATGCAGAAAATATCTCCTCAGGTAAAATAAATGAAGTTATGGATGAGAATGGAAAGATGTTGAAAGACGGGGAAGCTGTGAAAGAGAGATGGAGAGAATATTTCAAAAACTTAATGAAATTTGAGGGTGGACGTCCAGCAGCTGTAACAGCAGCAGTTTTGAGTAGAGGTAGAGGAGGAGTATATAAAGAAAGAAGTATAACATATGAAGGAGTAAATCAGGCAATAAAAAGATTAAAAAATGGAAAGGCAGCAGGAACTGATGGAATCACAGCAGAAATGTTGAAGTGTGGAGGAGATGTAGTTGTTAAATGGATGGTCAAGATATGTGAAGTAGCATGGGGGGGGGGGGGGGGGGGTCAGCAGACTTGACGAAAGCCAACATTGTCCCAGTTTACAAGGGGAAAGGCAGGAGAGGGGAATGTGGGAGCTATAGAGATATAAGTCTGCTGAGTATTCCCGGAAAGGTATATGGAAAAGTCTTAATAGAGAGGGTGCAAAGACTTACAGAAGAGAAAATCAGTGAAGAACAAGGAAACATGGACTAGCAGGCAGCAGAAAGCCTGTTGGCTCATTACTAGGCTGCCTGCGTTCAGTGATTTAATCAATCCGTTTGCCATAGGAGTGGCTTGCAGGGAAAGATTAAAGCGCTTGTGTACCTACTCTTGGGAACGTTCAGTTCACTCCCGATGCAGCAAAGTGGCGATCAGTGCATTTCTTGAAGGAGTTGATGGTCTCTGCGCTAACCACTTCTGCAGGAAGGCTGTTCCAGTGGTGAACAACTCTATTCGAGAAATAACTCCTGCCGATGTTGGTATTGCATTGCTTTGCTTGAATTGATTTTCTGTTGTTTCTTGTTCTCAGGTTAGTTTGTAGCGTGAAGAGTTTGGAAGGAGTTCAGGAAGGGAAGGGGATGTGGATCAGATATTTGCCTTCAGGATGGTAGTAGAAAAAATATTAGCAAAAGGGAAGAAACTATACGCTGCCTTCATGGATTTGGAAAAAGCTTATGACAGAGTCGATTGGATTGCATTGTGAGATGTTTTAAAGATTTATGGTGTGGGAGGAAAACTGCTTAGTGCAATAAAGTCTTTCTATGAGGATGCATCTGCATGTGTCAAAATTACTGGAGAAACAAGTGAACATTTTGAGATAAAAGTGAGCTTAAGACAAGGGTGCGTCATGTCACCATGGTTATTCAATATTTATATGGATGGTGTTATTAGAGAAATTACGGGCAAAGTTGAAGAAGTTGGAGTAAGACTGTTCGATGAGGGAAGGAAGTGGGTACTGAATTGATACTGTTTGCTGATGACACGGTGCTCATTGCAGAAAATGAAAGTGACCTACAGAATTTGGTAAGTGTTTTGATAGTGTCTGGAACAGGAGAAAGCTGAAAGTAAATGTCAACAAAAGTAAAGTGATGGCTTGTGAGCGAAGTAGAAGTGAGGGTGTAGAGTTTATATGCCCATATAGAGTGGGAATTAAATGTGAAAAAGAATGCAAAATAATTTTGAATGGTGAAGAAATGGAGGAGGTCAATGAGTTTAAGTACCTTGGATCAGCTATGTGTAAGTATGGTGGTACGGAGGGAGAGATAAGAGAAAGGGCATTGCAAGGAAGAAGGGTGGTAGGGTCTTTGGGATGAATCATGAATGGCAGAAGTGTGAGCATGGAGGTAAAGAGGGATTTGAGAAATACAATAATAGTACCAACCTTCACATATGCAAGTGAAATGTGGGTCTGGAATGAAAGTCAGAGGTCTAGAGTGCAGGCAGTGGAAATGTGTTATTTGATGAGTGCTTGTGGTGTGAGTAGAATGGATGGAATGAGTAATGAAAGTGTATACGAGCGCTTTGGAATGTGTCACAGGGGTGAAGGGAAGAAGTGTGGAGTGGTGGAAGAAGTGAAGCGACAGACTTTAAAGTGGTTTGGCCACATGGAGCGAATGGAAGAGAGTAAGATAACCAGAAGGGTGTATGTGAGTGAGATAGTGGGAGGGAATGCTAGAGGACGACCTCCAGTGAAATGGAGGGATAGGGTGCAAGAGTACGTTTGGGAGAGGGGGGAAAGATCTTTGAGAAACTTGGAGCAGGCAAGGAGGGAGTGTCTGGATAGAGAAAGTTGGAAGCTCTTCTGCCGTGACCATCCCCTGGTGGGAGCTCCTAGGAGCAGGCGTCAATGAAATGATGATGATGATGGATACTATTGGGATGTAAGCAAGTGTTGTTGTGTCTCAGATGTTGTTGTACTACCTATCTGTCCCTCATGCACCTTATATATGCTGGAAGCTACGTGAGGTGGAGTTGGAGACTGCCAAGTTTTGAATCGTCAGGAGGACTCAAAGGGGAGGGTGTAAGCGCCAGAGCATTTCAGATTTGGCGCCTGAACGAGGCATTGTGTACTGTACAATGTACAATTACAATGTTTACATGACTCATTTATTACATTTATAGATTTATAGTTTTAGATGGTGTATGGTGGCTTGAATGGGGGTTACTTTTGTGGTTTTGTGCCATGGTAGGTTTTGTTTGTGTATTTTGTGTGGTGTGATGGCAGCGAAGTGGTGACGTAGGCGGCAGGGATGGCGGTGTTCACTGAGGTCACCCGAGGCTTGTGGTCAGCACGTTTGGCCGCCACGTTCCTGGACGTGACGGTGAGCCTGTACCGTGGTTATACGTGCCTGTTAGTGCGTCTTTGAAAGGACTGGGAGCCAGCCTTGGTAACCCAGGAGCCTGCTCATTGAGGTCTAGGACAAGACATAATCTTTGTATGTTTCAGTTCAAACCAATGCCATTGTGATATATATCGTTGCTGCGTCATTTACAGACTGGCATTACGTCATATGTTCACACACACACACAAACACACAAACAAACAAAGAAACAATTAAGTTGTCTTCAGTTTCTTCTTTTTTAATCTATATTCTAACAACAACTTGAAAGGTTACACTATAGTTACTGCCCAAACCTGCTGGGGGAGGGGGGGGTACAGGGAATGGGGTGGCTTGTTTTAACTTACTCTCTTGTGCAGTAAAGGTTTCAATAAGTGGCTTGTAATAACTTAAAATCAACTTAACCCTCTCATGCACTATAAGTTTGAATAAGTTGTCTTTCCTGTGCCTCTTTGCAGCCTCCCTGCTCTGGGCAGCTTTTTTCTACGCGCCAAAATATTTTGTTTCTCTGTCAGTTCCCCCCCAAGACTGCACTCACCCTTTAAATATTATATCAGTGGCTTTGTTATTAGTACACTAACACATTAATAACATTTAGTGACAATATAAGTATTTCAAAATAACATTTTTGTTCCCATTCAGGCCATGGGCATGAAAATGCACTAGGGCCCCAAACATACATGCCACTGGCAGGAAAGTGTGTGAGAGGGTTAATATTCACTAAAGTGGAAATGCAAAGTCTTGGTGGCATTTGACAGAATACAATTTCACTTAGGCCCAAGGACAGACCACCACCTAGTTTGGAATTAATGTCTGTGTAAAGGCCCAGACACACTTGCCCCCGAGCACTGTCAGGAACACTGCTCTGGACACAGCAGAAACAAATTTGTGAAGGCAATACCAACACTTTGCAATGCCTGATGACACTGGTCGGGACAAATACTACAACACAAATCCTCACCCGCCAATATTGTTATGAGCACCGCTGGAGACACGTGTCTGTGTACCAGAAGGCAGCAGTGAGCATGTCATAGTATTTGCCTGGACCAGTGTCATCAGCCGTTGCTTTGACAGTGTTGGCAGCATGTTCAGGAAGGTGTGTCTGATATGCTGGCAACGTGTTGGGAGCAAGGTTTCCGACAATGTTTGGGGACAAGTGTGTCGGGACCTTAAATCTATGTGTTGTGAGCCCCTTTCCTCATGTAAATCTGTGTAAATCTATGTAATGTAAAACCCTTTCCCCACACCAGGCTAGGGCAGAGTCTACACTGTGGAAACTTATAAAAAATATACTATACACAATTTTTAACATTATATACAACAATTACTTACATAGGCAATCATAGCACATTGCTCACTCATATGTAGAGAGAGAGAGAAGAAAAGATGAGAAAAAGATGAGAGAAGAAAACATGTTGAAGAAAAAAGAGAAAGAGAACATGAACAAAAAAAGGGAATGTCTCTCTCTCTCTCTCTCTCTCTCTCTCAGCTCACAGGGCCCACAGGATGTCTCCCCACAGTGTGTTTACAAACCCCCCAGACACATGCCCCCCAGACACATAAGAGACATCTACACCCCCCCTCCCCTCTCTCCTCCAGTGTTCTTATGTGTGTGTTCTACCAATAAATAGATCTACTAACAAGTGTGTTTTATTTCAACAAGTTTAGAAGAGGTAAAAGAAGATTGAAAAGGAGAGATGAAAGGGATAGGAGAGAAAGACAGAGATGAGATAAAGAGAGGGAATGAGAGAGAGATGAGGTGAGGAGAGAGAAACGAGAGATAGATGATAAAGTAAGATAAAGATAAAGGAGAGAGAAACTTAAACATGACAGGATGAGAAAGAAATAACATGACGGGAGAGAAAGATGACAAAAGGAGGAAGAAAAAGAGAAAGCCAACAGAAGGAAGAGAAAAAAATACCAAATTTCCTGCCATATGACGCACTTTTTTCGAAGATTTGAAAATTCACCCTGCGTGTTATACCCCGATGGTTAGGTTTTGGAAGGCCTAGGGGTTATTGTTACTGGTACAAAACCAACCTCCGTTTGACACAATAGTTCCCAAATGTCCCAAGAATGAAATATACCGCATTTTGCAGCATATAATACGCACTTCTTTCGGTCAGAAAATGCCTAAAAGTTACCCATACACGGTATACCCCGCATGTACAAATACAGTCAAACCTCAGTTTACGAGTTTAATTCATTCTGGAATATTGTTCGCACACCAAAACACTCATAAACCAAATCGAATTTCCCCATTGAAATTAATGTAAATCCCATTAATGTCCCATATCTTAAAAAATATTTTTTATAAAAATCATTTTACATGTTATTTTTTTACAGAATTAAAGTTATTTTACAAACAAATAAAAATTATAAATAACATGAAGCACAAATCAATGTTACGGTTACGGGGACTTCCGTAACCGCTGGCAATGCTTGAGGGGTAGGGTTTGCACCGGGTTTAGCAGCCGCAGTTTCCTAATCTCAAGGCACTGGAACTACATTTGACCACCAACGTGAAGCTAACCCAACGTGTCGTTCGAGATGGAGGGTGAACGGAGTTAGTCACGTCAGGAAGGCATACAAGATGCCAGGCCCCTCCCCCTGTTCCTGTTGTGAGCATAGTATCCTCCGTTCCTGTTTTCTTCTTTGCAGCACCATCCCTTTTAACCATCTTTCTGGGGGACATTGTTAAACCACAAAGAACTCACACTGAAGTGCTGAAAACATGACACGAGTGCACGGATGCTATTTCTACGAGTTTACAACGCGGACTGAGACTAGAGCCGTCATCTGGTGGTCAAGAATTACCCTAGACCAAGCAAGAACTAACCCCAAATCTTGTGAAATTCTTGCATTTCTTGTTTTGGTGTGTCAGATTTTAAAGAATTCCCCCAATTTTTGACAAGAATCAGGAGTCCTGCGCAAGCCGCGGCCGGGCTGGGTACGGCCACTGTCTTGCTGGCCACACCTTCATAGGCCTATGGTGATAACCATTTCCTGAGCTTCCTATGGGTAACCCTGCCAGGTGGGAGTGGGCATACTCGTAGAGTTCACGAGGTTACTGTTGTGTTATTGCTGCACCACAGACCATTTTAAAGCATCACTGGTGGATAAGAAAGAACTTACCAGTATAAAACATCATCGTCATCGTTAGAAACAAGAAAGTGAAGCGATGCCGTTTGTCAATATTTTGTGGATAAAAAGGACGTTTTAAGAAACTCCGTCGCATGCAATGACTCTAAGCAGCTGCTGAAATACTCCTAATGAACTGTAAATCCCGAAACTGTGAATAAATTAACGCGTGTTGTCCTTGACGAGTGACAGAATGAGAAGTGGTGTTGGTTCGTCCAGTCATGTGGACAAGATAAAGCACTTTGGTGGATCACAGGAGGGAGGTGCAAAACAGTCTCCAGAACAGGTGGTCGCTCAAGAAGGCAGATGACGCCTCAGGGTTGCAAACTTGCCACCCTTTCCTTAAAATATGGAACGCTATTTGTTCCGTATTTGGCTGTCTGAATGGTTAAACAGATAAAATTCAGTATTTAAAAAATGTAGAGCGCATTTTTCGGTGAACCACAAAGCCAGTCCATAAAATTATGTTTGTCAAGGGTCGTCCTGAAATACATATAAAATACGTGTCGTAATGTCTCTCCCCCCTTCCTCTAACCTTCACCAGCAGCGGGCAGCGGCTGTCAGTCATGGCAGGCCAGAGAAATTTTAGGGTTGCCACACGTTCCTTTGAATATGGATTCGTTCTGTACTGCCGAATGGGATGTTGCGTTCCTTATTTGTTTTAGATCAAGGTGGCAGCTCTAACTGAGACTATTCCCATTGTTTTCTGCTTTGAACACTCTTGTCTTGCAGTGAACAAAGAGGACTCACGCTCACGTCTTCGACTTGTACAAAGAGACTCGCCAGTCCTCGTTGAAAGACCGACTTGGTTGGCAAGGCTGACGTCAGCCGATAGAGTTGGTCCATTGGCATCCTCCCCTCCCCTTCATGAGCCGTCACCTGGCAAGGGTTTGTGGTCCCTCCTCGAATGACGGTATGCGCTTGACAATGACGGCCTCCATATAGCCTGTGTCCCTACCTGGGAAGTGGCGATAAAAAAGGGAACAAATAGGGTTGAATACCAAGTCACCACTCATAAACCAAGGCATTTTTTGTGGGATTTTTTTGCTTGTAAATCAAAACACTCACAAACTAAGGTACACATTTATCCCCCAGCCCCAAAGGGAGGACCAACAGCTGGCTGGGATGCACGCTGACTGCCCGGGCCGGGTTCCAACACTGGCCTGCAGATTTGTAGCTATAGTCAGACTTAGCTATGAAGTCCACTTGGGTGGGGCCACTCGGGCAGTCCCCTGGCTGCAGCACTGCCAAATCTAGCCTTGGAGGTGAGGACAGCCATGGGAGTGGCAGGCATCGCATGTGGAGGTGAGGGAGGAAGTGAGGTGGTGGGCTGTGGATGTCTTGCATCACTGGAAAGAAGAGAAAATATTAGTTAAAGAGTTTGTAGACTGATGGGTCTTCTGGCACTAATGGGACAGCTGATGACACCTAATGACCCACTGGACCTGTTAGTGAGGTCTGGGATTACCTAATAATTATTTACATAAAGTAATAATCATAAGAAAATTAATACCATTGTCATCTGCAATTAATCAAGTTAATGGGGTGTGTGCCAGGGTGTGTGTGTGTGTGTGTGTGTGTGTGTGTGTGGGGGGGGGGGTGATGAAGGGTTTTGAGTGTGTGTGTTTGTTTCTCTTATTTAATTTCTCTTCTTTAGAGCAACATTGGCTGCGAGCAGTGTAATACCACGGTAATTGTTGCAGCCCTCTCAGTCCTCTTTCCCTTTTCTGACAAGGACAACCAACCCCCTTTTCCAGTCAAGAGGATCGGCACCAGACTGCCACACGGCAGACAGGACCGCATGCAGCCCAAGGATCATGACTTCACCCCGACTTTCAACACTTCTGCATTGATATTACAGACCCCAGCTGCCTTTACACCCTTCAGCTTCATCATGGCTCCCACAGCTTTCAACACTTCTGCATTGATATTACAGACCCCAGCTGCCTTTACAACCTTCAGCTTCATCATGGCTCCCACAGCTTTCAACACTTCTGCATTGATATTACAGACCCCAGCTGCCTTTACACCCTTCAGCTTCATCATGGCTCCCACAGCTTTCAACACTTCTGCATTAATATTACAGACCCCAGCTGCCTTTACACCCTTCAGCTTCATCATGGCTCCCACAGCTTTCAACACTTCTGCATTAATATTACAGACCACAGCTGCCTTTACACCCTTCAGCTTCCTCACAGCCTCTCTCACTTCTGCAAGAGAGGGTGGAGCTTCGCCCACTGGTGGATAGCAGCCGCCATTTGCAACCCAGCCAGAGGGAGCTGTCTGCTTGGGGGCTCTGGCGTGTACAACTGCCCAAAGCACTCGGCCCAACAAGCCCAGTACCCATCCGTATCTGATGCTATCTGCCCATCAGTTGTTTGGACAATACTCATCTGAAAAGTGAATTTGGAGCAGAGCTTGAAAATCTGCCCAACATACAGGTTACAATCACTTACGCGGTGTCTCCAGCTGCCGTAAGAAGGTTGTAAGTGTCTAGTGAATAGCCTAAGGCAGCCTAAGGTTGCCTTAAGACATTTTTTGTGACTTACGAACGTCGTAACTCTTTAGTGAATCAGGGCCCAGGGCTTCTGTTCCCACTCCCTGCAGTGTTCCTGGATTGCTTGGCAATTCAGTATTTTGTCTTAACATGCACTTGCCCAGGGCTTCTGCTCCCACTCCCTGCAGTGTTCCTGGATTGCTTGGCATACTCTTAAGATGCTGCTGCCGTCTAGGATACCTGCAATCAGCTTGTCTCTTCTTCCTTTCATCAGGCTCTCTATGTCGGACAACCTTGCTCTGGGGTGCTGCTTCTTATCCTCTTTTGCCTGACTGACTATCAGGGAATGACTCTGAGAGGGAGAGCTTGCAAACTGACCTTATAGTTCAGCCTCTTTCAGCACAGCTCAGATTATGAGGACAAAGTAGTGAGTGAAGTGGTCCGGGCAGCTCAGAGTGTGGGGGTCAAGGGAAGGTATTGGTGGCGGGTATCTAGAGGTGGCTACAGAGGGAAAGCTTGCAAACTGACCTTATAATCAGGGGTGTGGAGTCGGAGTCGGAGTCAGTGGAGTCGGCTACTTTTGGCCGGACTTGGAGTCAGTCAATAAAAATACTTCCGACTCCTTAACGTAATCACTTATCGTGAATGAAATTGTGATTTTCTTCAAGTGCTGCCCATAGCATCTGTAGGCCTTCTTGAACGGCTTCTTTGGCAATCTCAGCCCGTTACTGCCGTGATATATGACTTCTAGGCCAATTTTGCTCCTTCGTGGGGTATTCCCACAAATTTGTTGAAGGGATTAGCTTTTGTAGGGGCTCCTGTGGGCGGACATTTCAGGCAAGCATTATGGGTTGTTATTATGGCGTGAATATTGATTTATTGTGTTTTTTTTGTGTGTAAAAATGTTATATTTCATGATATTTCATCTGATTAAATAATTATGTTGATCACAGGGATAAATTACTAGACGATGTTGGAGAAAACATACCCAATAATACATGAAACATCCTTTACCGAACGAGTCTGATTCCTGTAGTACTCATCTCGTCTCCACTCTCAAGTCTCTGCCAGATTGAGGCTGCTCAGCAGTTGACAAGAAACGCTTATCTGAGATAGACCGCATCACTGACTGCCACTATTTTACTGATTTACATAGGCAAGATCATTGAATATTCTGTGATTATAGCAGTTGGCAGATGAAACTGAGTGACACACACACACACACACACACACACACACACACACATGTATAAACAGACAGTAGCAAGCACTTTCTTAGTTTAAATTCTTACAGAATTGGTTACTGTCATAAGTTTGGAGTATGATAATCTTATGAACATGTTTTCATTTCTTTTTATTTTACATTTTTATCAAAACGTTGTAACGAAACTACTTTAAACAAAATGACGTTAGGGCAGGACCTGCTAGTAAACCCTCAGTTTTGCAGACTAACTGGGGGACCTTGCTCCCAAGGTGCCAAAAGTCCGTTAGTAGAGGCGGAAATTAAAAAATACGTATAAAAATAACGACTAGCCTAACAAAAGTAAGTTTATAGTTTATATTGTGTACTGGACGCTGTCTATATAGAGTACATGTAATCTGGATGTAAATAAATGTAAGAAAAGGACCTCAAGAGTGTCTAACGGCACTACAGGCAGCACCTACAAAAAAAAAAAAAAAAAAAAAATAAATAAATAAAATAAAATAAAATAAAATAATAATAATAATAATAATAAAAAAATGATTTGCAGTAGAGGAGGAGGGGCAAGGGGGCCAGAGTCGGAGTCACAACTTTATAATGCTTATAATTCAGTCTCTTTCAGCACAGCTCAGATTGTGGACAAAGTGGTGAGTGAAGTGGTCCGGGCAGCCCGGAGTGTGGTACCGGTACTTACACACTGGTGGCGGGTGTCTTGAAAAATGTAATGCACAGAAAACCCAAAGGGGATCAGGCAAACCTTTGCTTCCTTTACTGTGTGAGAAAAGCGCCTTGAAGAGCAGCGCCTGGTTATTCAAACGTTGTATTGGTCTTGGCAACAACAGTGTGGCTGCTTTGTCCCTCTGACCCGTGTCTCAGGGCGCGGAGAGTTGGTTTTGTCCATTTTTATGTGACTTTTTACGACTGAGTTTGTGGCATGTCAACTCAACTCTGAGGAAATCCAATACTTCTGGCTAACAACTCATCCAAAAAAATGGAATTAAAAGCCAAACTGGCCACACAGCCGTTAATGAACACCAGTACCACGTCTGAAGAGTCTGCCGTAACCTAAACAATAACAGAATCAAACGGAGTGAAGGGATTTCCGCTCTGGAAGGTGAGATCTGTACTGACCGAGCCGACTAACGGTCTGTGGCCTTGGCAGGTGCGGCGACAAGGGGCGTAGGCAGCGGCAGCACACTAACGCTCCAGCAGGGCACTCACGGCATCGCCCACGGGTTTGTGCAGCAGGCGAGGTGGCAGCATGAAGGGGTTGAGGCCAGGCAGCTCTGAGATGCGGAGGCTCCTTGCTTCCTGCTTCTTCTGGCACTGGTGGGTGGGGGGGGGGGGGAGAGAGGGAGATTATTAGATAGAAAGGTATATGTAGTTGAGAGAGAGAGAGAGAGAGAGAGAGAGAGATAGAGATAGAGAGAGAGAGAGAGAGAGAGAGAGAGAGAGAGAGAGAGAGAGAGAGAGAGAGAGAGAGAGAGAGAGAGAGAGAGAGAGAGAGAGAGAGACTACATGTAAACAAAAGCAACCCACATAAATATACACTTCTGTATTGTCTCCGCCAGTTCTTCTCCCCTGCACAGATGCTGTCCATATACAGGGGCCTTGTCCATCCTCATATGGAGTATGCATCTCATGTGTGGGGGGGGCTCCACACACACAGCTCTTCTAGACAGAGTGGCGTCTAATGCTGGGATCATACATCTGTGATTTTGCCTCTGTGACTTACTGCGATACCGAAAATGTGAAAAAATGGTGAAATCGCAATGTACTACGCTCTCGCTGCAACAATCATAACAGGAATCGCAGAGAGTCTTTCCAAAGCGTAGCAGTGTTGCCACATACTGCAGGTGTCTCCTCCCTACTGCGCATGCGTGGCCCAGGCGCCCGGTGTTGTATGAAAAAACTTTGGGGTATGAAATATCTTCAGTGATGAGATTTCATACTTAGATCATCAACATTAAAACACTAGGTTATTTTTTATGTTAGACTCAAAAATCACTATATCAAAGAGAAAAATCACTTAACTTTGCCCCAAAAATGATTATTCACTGCCTGAAATTTGTGATCCCGTTGTAAAGAGCGTAAACAGAGACCAGCGGCTTGTGTTATCACGTGGCGGCGTGGCGCATGGCCTCTCGCCTGCGTCTCGAGTGATGGAGTGAGTGCCAGTGTTCCGGTTCCCAGTGCTTCAGTGCTTCTTTACTGAAGTGACTGTTAACCCTCTCGCGCACGATGACGCGTTTTGCGTCATCAAGGTCCTGGCGCACAATGACGCGAAACGCGTCATAAAAGTTTTAAAAAATTATTAAAAATTAAATTTTCGATTAAAGTGCGTCAAATTTGGGAGCGTCATTTGTTGGGATGAGTTTCTTAATGGTAACATATGTCAACCTTTCTAAGGAGCGTAGATGAGGACCGTGGAGCGATTTTTAGTTGTTAGGCTACTCTGACGGGAGAGGAAAAAATACAGTTTTCTCAGTGTAACTCGGGAACTAATAGGCGTATGAGGATTTTGAGGATACCATAAGAACCCTCACTAAATTCCACTTCGAAATATATATTCGGCTAAAAAAGTTGGCCCACAAAATTTTGAGCTAGTGAGTGGGGAAGAGTTGGTACTTAGGATTTATTGTCTGCAATGCTCTATATGGAGACTTGAAACAAGTTTGTATTGTTTATATATATATATTTTCCTCTATTTTTATTTGTGCATGTTCTAGTACAAGTTTTTATGAAGCAAGTGATACCAAATTTATTGGGGTACGATATATCTGTGAGGGTAAAATACGTCCGGGAATGTAGAGTATCGCGGCAGTAAAAAAAGGCCGGTCGGGCCTGAGAAATGCATGGTCAGTGGAACAGAAACTTATTGCAAACTTACGGTGTGCGACAGGGTTAAAGTGTTAATGGTGATAAGTAAGAATAACTGAATAAGTAGTGATGGGCCAGTTCACGAGAGACCAGTGTTTGTAAACAAAAGCGCCAGCTTTTGACGGTGGGGACGCCAAATAACACAACACCGGTTCAGGAGTTTCTAGTATTACCGTCCATATGTACGTGTCAATGTGTGGTTTTCAGGTTTTGTAAGTTTTCTAAAATACAGATCATGAAAATTTGAATTCATCTATGTTTTATATTTGAAATATCAATATAGTATCGTTTTCGCCTATCGGACTTATCGCTAGCTAGTATCGGAATTGTGGATTCATATCGGGTGTCAGTTATCGGTTATCGCCTATATTTGTGTCTCCAGTTAACGAATATCGGTTATCACTGATAAGGTTTTCCATCATCAGGTATCAGGTATCGGGAATAAGGTTTTCTGTTATCGTGCCCAGCTATGGTTATTACGTGCAATCTCTCAAAGGCCACTATAGCTGTCACTAGCTGAGGATTCTTCACAATGTCACTGTCAATAAAGTCAATGAGGCTCATGGTGTTGGTGTTGCTACTGCACGGGTAGATTGGTTAGTGTACAAGCAGGTGGACCCACCCCTCATTCATACCCCTGTGGGGACACCCAGCAGGTGGTCACGATTATTTGTAGTACATCGTTGTGAAGTCGAACTGGAAAAGAGAGCCAGTCGAGCAGCATTCTTTATTCATTGCAATAATCGTGCGTACATAGCAGGTGCTCACAATGTGCTCACGATGAGCTCATGATGAATCCCTGCATGAGTTTGCGATAATTGTGGTAAGCTGCGATTCACACTCGATCTATCCTGGCTTCGCCTGCAATGATTGCAAAGGTCTACGACTAAGCGAGCAGAGATTGAGCACACGTCGTAATGGTTCGCGAGATCTTTCTTGTCGCAACAAATTGCGCTTCTCGGGTGGCGACCGAGTTGACTCCAACATTTTCGGTATCACAGTTAGTCGCTGAGGCAAAATTGCAGATGTGTGATCCCAGCATAAGGCTCTTCGTCTCATCAACTCCTCCTCTTACTAGCAGTTTTCTACCTCTTAAAGTCCACAGCAATGTTGCCTCTCTTTCTATCTTCTATCAATATTTTCATGCTGACTGCTCTTCTGAACTTGCTAACTGCATGCCTCCCCCCTCCCGCGGCCCCGCTGCACTCGACTTTCTACTCTAGCTCATCCCTAAACTGTCCAAACCCCTTATGCATAAGTTAACCAGCATCTTCACTCTTTCATCCCCTTCACTAGTAAACTCTGGAACAGCCTTCCTTCGTCTGCATTTCCTCCTGCCTATGACTTGACCTCTTTCAAGAGGAGAGTATCAGGACACCTCTCCACCCGAAACTGACCCCTCTTTTGGACACTCTTTACTTCTATAATTTGTAGGAGCAGCATTTAGTGGACTTTTTTTTTCTCTACACTTGAGCTGCTTCCTTTCCAGTAAAAAAAAAAAAAAAAAACACAAAAACATCATAAAACAGTACAAGTGGCAACGCTTCACCAAGCAGGAGCGTTGGCGAGAACTGTACATGAGGAGGAGGACCAAGTGACCTTCTCTGTGAGTCTTTCATCTTCACACACACACACACACACAACCAACTGACCTTCTCTGTGAGTCTTTCATCTTCACACACACACACACACACAACCAACTGACCTTCTCTGTGAGTCTTTCATCTTCACACACACACACACACAACCAACTGACCTTCTCTGTGAGTCTTTCATCTTCACACACACACACACACAACCAACTGACCTTCTCTGTGAGTCTTTCATCTTCACACACACACACACACACACACACAACCAACTGACCTTCTCTGTGAGTCTTTCATCTTCACACACACACACACACACACACACAACCAACTGACCTTCTCTGTGAGTCTTTCATCTTCACACACACACACACACACACACACACACACACACACACAGCAAAACGAAACAGAAATATGGCATGGAGGAATTTAAAGAAAAGACCAAATAAGAATAACAGAGACAAATATAAAAAAGAAAGAAATTAATGTGAAAATAAGGAGAGAAGAGGAAGCTAAATTTGAAAAAAGAATAGTTTTTAGTTGTAAGGAAGAACCAAAAATGTTTTATAAATTCATAAATGGGAAGTTAAAAAGAAACGAAGGAGTGGAAAGGCTAAAAGAAAATAAAGTATTCTACGAAAAGGACGAAGAAATTGCAGAAATATTAAATAAAATTTTTCATAAAGTATTTATGAAAGAGACCGACTTTGACAGGGGGCACGAAAACTGTAATGAAGGGAAGCTAAATTATGTAAAGGCTGAGAATGGGGAACTGTTGCAGCTGATGGAATCTTTAGATGGAAGGAAAGCCATGGGACCGGATGAAATCTCCGGTCAAGTGCTAAAAGTGCGTAGAAATGAATATTGGAACCACTTTATGACATAACAACATGCTCTATAAATACAGGAAAAGTGCCCTTAGAGTGGAAGAGAGCGAACATTGTACCAATTTATAAAAGTGGAGATAAAACTGAGCCATTAAATTATAGGCCAGTCTCTTTAACAAGTGTAATGTGCAAGATCTGTGAAAGTATAATAAAAAACAATGGGCTGAACATTTAGAAAAGGGAAACATGATAAATGAAGGACAGTTTGAATTTAGAAAAGGGAAATCGTGTGTCACCAACTTACCATGTTTCTTCTCAAGAGCAATAGACAGGGTGCAAGAAAGAGAAGGATGGGCTGACTGTGTATATCTAGATCTGAAAAAATCTTTCGACAAGGTTCCGCACAGAAGGTTACTCTGGAAACAACAGAAATGGGGAGGAATGGGCGGAGAGGTCATCGAGTGGATAAAGGATTACTTAACAGGAAGAGAAATGAGGACGGTGATTAGAGAAGAGAAATCAAATTGGAGGAGAGTAGAGAGTGGAGTTCCTCAGGGCTCAGTTCTGGCACCAATAATGTTCATAATATATATAAATGATATGCCGATGGGTATAAAAAGTTATATGAGTCTTTTTGCAGACGATGCGAAGTTAATAAGAAAAGTGAAGACGGAGGAAGACTGTGAAGAACTACAAAAAGACCTGTACAGAGTGTATAGATGAAGCCAGTTATGGGAGATGGACTTTAATGCAAACAAATGCCATGTTATGGAAATGGTAAAAAGTAAAAAAAGACCAAGGAAAACATACAGGATGGGAGAAGAAAACTTAAAGGTGGTACATGAAGAAAAAGATTTAGGAGTAACAATGCAAGACACACCGTCCCCAGAAAAGCACATAAACAAGTTATTTGAAGAAACCTACAGGATGATGCAAAATATAAGGGTGTCATTCCATTATATAGACAAGGAAATGATGAAGAAAATAATAACAGCACCGATAAGACCAAAACTTGAACATGCTGCAGTTGTGTGGTCACCTCACAAAAAGAAGGATATCAGAAAGTTGGAAAGAATACAGAGAATTGCAACTAAAATGGTCCCAGAACTCTCGAATATGACGTATGAAGACAGATTGAAGGAGATGGACTTGACAACACTGGAACAAAGAAGAGAGAGAGATCTGATCACACTGTATAAGTTGGTAAATAAGTTTGATGAGGTGGATAGAGATGATCTCTTCTCAACTGCGAGAACGCAGGGGCTGAGAGGACACGGAAAGAAACTTAGTAAAGGAACTTGTCTGAGTGATTTAAAAAAAGTATAGCTTTCCACATAGAAGTGTTACCACATGGAACAGCTTGCGGGAAGAGGTGGTGGAGGCGAGCAGTGTCCACCAAATGAAGGAAAGGCTGGATGAATGTAGATATGGAGACGAGACTATTGGAGCTTATCTCAGGCCCTGTAGACTACAAATAGGTAAATACACACACGCCGGGTTTGTTTACACCGGTAAGCAGGGGAGCCAGGCCAAGGGACAATGATTTTGAAGCTTTCTCCGAAGACGTGGATAGGCACAGAGACGTTATGTTGAGAAGGAGACTCATTGACTTGGAAAGGGAGATGAAGGAAATGAAGGACAGAATGGGGACGTTGGAGAGAGAGGTTGACGTCCTAAAGACGGAGAAAAATGTATGGCAAAATGCATACAATGACCTGCACAAACAGGTAACGTTAAATGAGAAGACAGAGGATACAGAGGTTAAAGTCAAGGAATTAAAGGAAATGCATAAAGTCTGGAAGGAGGAACAAGAAAAAGAGAATGTTAGCTTTAAGAAAATTGTGGAGGAGCAAGTCAAGGCTAAGGATGAAGCTATAACTGAAAAGGTGATTAAGGTGATGAAAGGAAAACCAGAAATAGTGAGGGACTCCGCTATAAAAAAGAAGTCTGTAGTAGTGGTGGGCATTAATGAAGAGCACATGCCGGTCAGACATACAAGGGAAAAGAAAGAAAGGAAGGCAGTGGAGCAAGTAATTGAAGCAATTCAGGAAGAAGGTCATGAGCTGGTAGGGGAGATCGAGGAAGTATTCAGGCTTGGAAAGCATGAAGAAGGAGCCCAAAGACCAGTAAAAATTAGATTTAGGTCTCAAGCTGCTGCAGAAGAAGTGGTGGGAAAGTCATGGAAGTTAGCAAGAACAGAGACCTACAAAAAAGTCTGGGTAAGAAAGGACAGAAGTGTGGAGGAAAGGAACGCAATAAGAGAATTGAAGAATCAAGCCAATGAAAAGAATGAAGGAAGATCAGAAGAGGATAAAAGGAAGTTTTTCTGGAGAGTGACAGACATGGACCTAAGGAAGTGGTACAGAAGGGAAGAGGTGACAGCTTGAAGGTGACATACACTAATGTGAAAGGATTAATATCATCAGTGTTAGAAACAGGAGATTACCTGAGTAAGGAAAAACCAGATGTTATGGGGATTACGGAAACCAAATTGACTGGTAGTATAGATGCATTTAACTTAGGGGATGGTAAATATAATGTATGGATGAGAAATAGAGGAAATAAACAAGGAGGAGGAGTGATGCTATTGTTGAAAAAAGAATGGACAGTGGAGGGTGTCACCCATGGCGAAGGGGAAGCGGAGGTCTTGAGTGTGGGAATAAGACTGCAAAGGGGAGGATGCAGAAATATCGTAGTGGTGTATGTCCCTCCAAAAACCAATTCATGGACAGAAGAATTGTACAAGAAGAAGCTGGAAGACACATTGGATTGCCTAAGGAGATTGCTGGAGGAGAAGGATAAGATTCTGACAATGGGGGATTTTAATTGTAAGGAAGTGTCTTGGGAAACTGGTCAACGGAAGGAAGTGAAGCTTCATGGGGGAACAAGGTTTTGGAATTGGTTATAGAAAACGTCCTCACACAGTGGGTAGAGGAAAATACAAGATTCAGAGGAGAAGACGAGCCATCTAGATTGGACTTGATAATCGCCAGGGAGCCAGATACCATAGAGGAGATGAACTATAAGAGCCCTATAGGGAAGAGCGATCACGTACTTATCGAGTACATATTACGAGGAGGTAAAATAATCAGGAATGAGGACTACAGGAAAGAATGGTTTAACTTTAATAAGGCAAATTTTGAACAACTTGGGAAACATTTTGAGGAAGCACAATGGGATACTTTTTTTGAGGCTGAAAATGTGGAGGAAAAATGGGCTATCTTTCTACGGATTTACAACGAAGGAGTGGAAAAGTGGGTACCAAGGATGAAAGAAGGCCAGAAACCAAGAGAAGAGTGGTACAATAGAAAGTGTGTAGACGCCAAGCAGGAAAAGGAGAAGGCATGGAACAAATGGAGAAAAAACAGGAGGATGGATCTATGGAGTGAGTACAAAAGGAAGAGGAATGCTTATGTAGAAGAAAAAAGTAATCTTGAGAAGAATATTGTAGATAAGTGCAAAGACCAGCCAAAACTGTTTTATAAGTTCATAAATGGAAAGTTGAAAAATAGACGAGATTCAAAAAGTTAAAGTTAATGGTGAAACTTTTGACAGTATGAGTGAAATACAGGAAAGAGACGGTTGGGCAGATTGTGTGTATCTGGACTTAAAGGAGGCATTTGATAAAGTACCACACAAGCAATTAATATGGAAACTTAATCATGTTGGAGGTCTGGGTCGTTCAATATTGGATTGGATTAAGGACTTTTTGACGAAGAGGGAAATGAGAACAGTAATCAGGAATAATAAATCAAGCTGGATGGAAGTGACGAGTGGAGTCCCCCAAGGACTTGACAAGGAGATTGTGTGTGCAAAAACGACTCATGAATTTAAAGCCAAACTGGATAATAAGCGTTATGGAGACAGGACAGCACGAGCCTAATACAGCTCTTTTTCTGTATTTCACAACTAGGTAAATACACACACACACACACACACACACACACAACTGACCTTCTCTGTGAGTCTCTCTTTCACCTTCTCACAGTGAGGGTCGTAGCCCGCCAGGTCCTTGGTGCTGGTCCTCAACTGGTCCTCCACCTCGAGAAACAGTGGGCACTCATCCCTGCAGGAGCACAGTGGCAGGTCACAAATTGCTGACACTTCTGTTCCTTCCTTTCCCTCGCCTCTTCCTCTCTCTCTTTACCTGCAGTCACTTCAGTTCAGTCTCCCTTCCCTTCCTTCTTTTCTCTCCTCCTCTCTTCTTCTCCTCCTTTTCCTCTCCCTTTCTTCCTCTTTTCTTCACGCCACAAGATTACATAACAATACACCTGTCTTCCTTCCCTTCCATTTATTCCTCCTTTTCCTCTCCCTTCCTTCCTCTTTTCTTCAAGGCACAAGATTACATAACAATACACCTGTCTTCCCTCCCTTCCATTTATTCCTCCTTTTCCTCTCCCTTCCTTCCTCTTTTCTTCAAGGCACAAGATTACATAACAATACACCTGTCTTCCCTCCCTTCCATTTATTCCTCCTTTTTCTCTCCCTTTCTTCCTCTTCTTTGTTCTCTTCCAGGCACAAAATCACATAAAACAGCCTCTCAATAATCAAGGCACAAAACTACAACACAAAAACCCAACTCTCAGAATTCCTGAAGCAGGAAAAACAACATGCCATGAAGCAATTTGTGATACAGTGGTTTGGTGCCACCGGCCCCGAGAGCCTTGGAGAGGGCTCATGCTTACATCTCAGCGCTGGAACTCTCCCCCTGTGATGAGGCACTGGAACTTTCCCCCTGTGGTGAGGTGCTGGAACTTTCCCCCTGTGGTAAGGTGCTGGAACTCTCCCCCTGTAGTAAGGTGCTGGAACTCTCCCCCTGTGGTGAGGTGTTGGAACTCTCCCCCGGTGGTAATGTGCTGGAACTCTTCCCCTGTGGTAAGGAGCTGGAACTCTCCCCCTGTGGCAAGGTGCTGGAACTCTCCCCTTGTGGTAAGGTGCTGGGAGAGGAGTCTGCTCCCTGTGTGAATGAGAGAGGGAGAGAGAGAGGAACGTAAGTCAAAGGTTGGCACTGTCAGGCGCTTCCTCCTCTTATGTCATAACTTCCAGGAGGCCTGGCCCAGTATGCAGAAAAGATCATAAGTCTGTTATGAGCTGGATGCAGCTCATAAACCTTGTAAGAGGAGCTCATAAGCCATATAAGTAATGCAGAAACGTTCACAATGAGCTGCGAGTAGTCATAGCGCGATGAAAGCCTGTCCAATATGACCTAACCAGCCAGATTTCAGACATTTCAGTCTACATATTCAGCTAAAAGTTCACTCACCAGCTCCTACCACTCCTTTTTATAGCTGCTAATGCGCTCTTTGGCACTGGACTGAACGTTGTACCGCCGTTTGTCACCTTCGGCCCTTGTGCAGGCTGCCATGGGATGAGATGCATTGATGAGAGTGAGTCTCATCCCATGCCTGCTGCTTCACCCTTGCAATCAGGGCAGGTGACGGAGAGCCCTTGATCATATCTTTCCTCTCTTTGGAGTCTGGGTCTGGATCTAACTATTTTTCACCTCTACTGTTTTTTAAGGTAAAAACAAGTATGGTAACACAAAGGAAATCGAGCAATTGGGCGGGACCGCATATCTAAATTTGTACCCTGAAAATATGAGGTTGCTATCAGAAAAATATTTAAGTAAATAGTATTAAGCAATTGTATACCTGCAGGGGTGGCTCCATGCTGGCAAGGTTTGCTGGTACTGTTCAGTTGTTGGTGTCGGTACTACAGTCTGTTTCATTCCATCTGTCCAATTTATGACGTTTCATTTGCGAGATAGAAATTTGGACCTTTTAACGAAAGGTCATTGACCTTTGACCCCTGTAAAAAAAATTCCCCAACCTCTACATGCCCTATCTTTTTTGGGTAAATGTTGATCCCCTTGGCTATTGAAATCAGTTGAAAAACCATTTCATCAAATTTTTTTCCCAGATTTAGTGGATATTATTCTAATTTTGGGTTACTAGACATTCAAGCTTATTTTTCAAAAATATATTTGACTGTTTATGTGCACAAAAAACAACTTAGTCATTTGCATCAATAATTTAACACACAGTCACAGCAAAAGACAAACTTGTGGCAAACAACATGGTCACATCATGATCCAGCGATCTATGGTTTTTCAAGTTAGTCATTTGCATCAATAATTTAACACACAGTCACAGGAAAAGACAAACTTGTAGCAAACAACATGGTCACATCATGATCCAGCGATCTATGGTTTTTCAAATTCATATAATTCATCTCATTTCAGGTACATCAAAAGACATCTGGCTCTGCAAGTGCAAATAAAAGGTATTTTAATAATTTACTGCATGTAAATAACAATAAATATTGAAAATAACACAAAATAATAAATTATAAATGTTGAGTGCGATGCTAGGCTATTTTGAATATCATCCATGTTATTTACATGCAACATATCAAAATTCCTTATATATATATATATATATATATATATATATATATATATATATATATATATATATATATATATATATATATATATATATATATATATATACTCGATTTGCGGACTAAAGGGGAAGGCTTGTCCGGGAATGGCAAATGTCCGCAATGGAAAATGTCCGGGGTCTACCCCCTTGCGGACTTTACCCTATATATGTCCGGGAAACACAACCCACCCCCGGACTACACCTCGCATTGCTGTCCTATACTGTCCTGTAATATAATATATTACCTTCTACAACATGCACAGGTTTAGCTGTACGCTTGGTTACTTTCTTTGGTGGGTTTTTGGGTGGCATCGTTGTGAAGAAGAGGTGTATCCACGACAAGCACGTAAGCACAACACTCGTGTGTGGCAGACTTGTGTACAGTCCAGTACTAGACGTGTATGTCCTTCGCTGCCATCTAGTGCCCGATTTGCGAACTTTGTCTGGCGCGGTAGTTTGAAATCGACTTGTCCCGGACTTTTTATTTATTTTTTTTTACCCCACGGACTCTTGTCCGCAAATCAATCCGCAAATGGAGGTCCGGCAAATCGAGGTTGAGATATATATATATATATATATATATATATATATATATATATATATATATATATATATATATATATATATATATATATATATATATATATATATATATATATATATATATATACACTTGCAGACCCAGGTATCACTTAATGTACCTGAATGAGATGAAATATGGGTATCTGAAAGGCTACGAGTCGTTGGAGTATGATCAGACTTTACTGTTTGAAATACAAGTTGTTCTTTCGTGTGCTTGTGTGGTACATTATCGATGCAAAGCAGCATGTTTGCAGTTCATATAAGAGGGCTTGAGGGTTTTATGCATACACAAACATTCAAATATATCGCTGAAAATATAAAGTTGATCTTCACGCAATCACGAACTAACAATGCGCAGGTGCCACATCCACGTTCACGAGTGGACAGACAGAATGGAACGGACTATAGACTTCTTGTGACTGTTGTTTTTCAGAGCCGAGGTGGGCAGCGTCTGCCGCCACCCAAAGTAAATCCACATATATTCTTTTCGAGGTGTAATATATTGAGAGATTCTCATCCCTGCAATTAGTACAATAGCAAAATTTCTACTTTTGACTTTAAAGTGATAACAACATACCACCATATCCATATTATCGTGATATGAGTGTTTTAACCAAACACTAGCGCTATTACCAGTGGAAGATACACCGCAAGGCACCTTATTACAAGTACCTCATAAATCACTTAGCTCACAGTTAGGAGTCGCCTTGTGAGTTTCTCTGCATGACTCACAAGTCTAGCTCCTAACTATGAGGAAAATTTTGAATTTATGAGTGGCTTTAAGAGAAGCTTTTATGAAGTTTTCTACATACCAGCCCTGTTTCTGTCCTTCCAAGTACTTCCATCCTTCCTTACCTTCTTACTCCAGGGCTGGAGGTACGAGGCCATGTTTTGGCTCAAGTGGTGGTACAGTTTTTTCAGGTCCAGGCTGTGGCTTGCCAGCAGCTGCACCTTCTCCATCACCTCCAAAACCTTTGCAGCGCTGCCCTGGCTCAGCTGGGTTGGCTCCTGTCCCGCCAACAGCTGAGAGAGGTATCTGGGCAAAGCAGCAAACATCATCATTATTACCGGTACACAACACCAGCAGTGGCTGTAATAACGGCAGCAGTTGTAGCATGTAACAGTTACAAGCACTCAGCCTTGGGCATTCTGTATCATCACCAGACTTTTTCCCCCTCTCAAAGGCTGTCCCTATACAGGGGCCTCGTCTCCCCTCGTATGGAGTACACATCTCAAGTGGGGCTCCACACACACAGCCCTGCTGGACAGAGTGGAGTGGAGGCTCTTCGTCTCATCAATTCCCCTCCTTTTACTGACAGTCTTCTGCCTCTTGAGTTCCATCACAGTGTTGCTTCTCCTTCTATCTTCTAGCAATGTCTTCATGCTGACTGCTCTTCTGAACTTGCTAACAGCATGACCCCCCACCCCCACCCCTCTCCCATGGCCCCGCTGCACTCGACTTTCTACTCTAGCCCATCCCTCTACTGTCCGAGTCCCTAATGCAAGAGTTAACCATTATTTTCATTCTTTCATCCCTTTCCCTGGCAAACTCTGCAGCAGACTTTATTCCTCTGTATTTCCTTCTGCCTACGACCTGAACCCTTTCAACAGGGAAGTATCAAGACGCCTCAAACTGAATCTGACAGTGTTCCATTACTACTAAGGTATTTTTCTCTCTGCGGACGCCGTGCTAGGCGGGCTATTTTTGTGTGTGCCCTACAGCTGCTGCCTCTACTGTACACCATAAATAAATCAAGGTGTGCCCTACAGCTGCTGCCTCTACTGTACACCATAAATAAATCAAGGTGTGCCCTACAGCTGCTGCCTCTACTGTACACCATAAATAAATCAAGGTGTGCCCTACAGCTGCTGCCTCTACTGTACACCATAAATAAATCAAGGTGTGCCCTACAGCTGCTGCCTCTACTGTACACCATAAATAAATCAAGGTCACCCCAAGAATAGGCCTTTACTGTTGTTATATATCTTTGCCCTTGAGCTGCTTCCTTTACTATAAAAAAAAAAAATGTCTTCACTACACACACACACACACAAGTTTTCCCCTGAGAAGCACAGGCACTAGGAAGTAATTAAATATGGACCACACAAAAGTAGCTCAGGCCCTGTATGCTTCAACTTAGTAAATACACACACACACACACACACACACACACATACCTATATATTTCGCTGTAGTCAGGCTCGGAGCTGGAGGAAGGCTTGGGGTGTTCCTCCTCTTGGGAAATGATGAGCATCGCCTGTGGAAGAGGAGGACAACAGTGTACCAGAAAGTAACATTTGCATTTCTTTACGTTATGAGAAGAGGTCAATACATTCATCCCCTTTTCCTGCCAGTCTAGTGTTTATTTGGGCTGTAGGTGATGACTGGACCAAGCAATAGGAAGAGGAGAAAAGGGGAATAACAGGAGGAGGAGAAGAATGAACAGGAGGAGGAGGAAGATGAAAATAATGAGTGGGGTATAGTGTCCAGGTGTGTCAGTAACCTAACCCTCACAAAAATAATGAGTGGGGTATAGTGTCCAGGTGTGTCAGTAACCTAACCCACACAAAAATAATGAGTGGGGTATAGTGTCCAGGTGTGTCAGTAACCTAACCCACACAAAAATAATGAGTGGGGTATAGTGTCCAGGTGTGTTGGTAACCTAACCCTCACAAAAATAATGAGTGGGGTATAGTGTCCAGGTGTGTTGGTAACCTAACCCTCACAAAAATAATGAGTGGGGTATAGTGTCCAGGTGTGTTGGTAACCTAACCCTCACAAAAATAATGAGTGAGGTATAGGTTGGTATGTAAGACACTTTCGCTTCTCACATCAGCTATTTCTAAAGGTCAAAGAGGGGGTCAGTCTGGTTCTAATGAGTGTTTCTTCAGGTTCATGGTACAGAAGCAGGGTCAAACTACCACCACGGTCATAAAACTACTCCTGGAAATGCCCACTACTCCTACGAAAGCCTTGTCAAATAGGTGTTATTAGGCCATGAAATGTCTTAGAATACGACCCATAGTGTCCAGGTGTCTTGCTAACCTAACCCTCACAAAAATCAAACTAGCAAAGAATGAGTGGATACATTTTGCACATACTCTACACAGCGTCAGGGAGGAGAGAGAGATCGCCAAGAAAGGGAGAGACTTGGGACGTTAAATGAAAAAAAGGAAAGAATAAAAAGGTTAGGTTAGGTTATGAGTGGGAGAGACTCATGTCCCGTCCAACCCAGTGCCGGAAAATTGGAAAGTTAAAGAAGAAGAAAACAGGAACAGGAACAGAAGCAAGACAGATTGAATGAAGAAAATAATAATAAAAAGCAGAAACGAGAAAGAAGGAAAAAACAAGAAGAAGAAAGAAAACAAGGACAGGAACAGGAACATGGCAGATTAAACAAAGAAAATAATAAGAAAAAGCAGAAACAGAAACAGAAAGGAGGAACACAAGAGCAAGAATAGAGAACAAAAACAAGAAGAAGTAAAAGATGATATATATAGTTCCTCCAGCTTCCTTACTCTCTCACCTTACTCAACAGGAAGAAGAAGAAGAAGAAGAAGAAGAAGAAGAAGAAGAAGAAGAAGAAGGCACTATGGGTCACATTCTCAAACATTTCAACACCCAAGCACACACACATTGACAAGGCTTTCATAGGAGTTGTGGGCATTTCCAGGGGTTGTCTTATGGCCCTGGTGGCAGCTTGAGCCTTCCTCTGTACCATGAACCTAAACCACCACTCATCAGAACCCGCCTGACCTCCTTTAAGGCCCTTGGAATTGGTTGACGTGAGGCGGAAGTGTCTGACACCACCAAGCCGTAGACAGGTCCATCAGCTTCCCCTCTCCCTACCTTGCTCAGGAGGGGCCCGTGATCCGCCGGGCAGAAGTCCTTCGAGTAGCGTCCCTTCTTCTTCTTCTTTATGGTGGTGCCCTGGACCCTCTGGACATTGTGGATGTGTGCCTGCCATTGTGAGAGGAACTGCATGGCCCTCGGGGTCTGGAAGGGAGAAAAATGCGATGGCCAGGAGGAGGAGGAAGGGAATGAATAAGAGGAGGAGCAGGAGGAGTAATAGTAGTAGTAGTGGTAGGAACAGGAGAGAGAGAGGGTGGTTTGGGCATGTGAAAAGTGGGGGGATGGTGGGGCATTGTGGAGAGCTGTGAAGAGTGGGGGGATGGTGGGGCATTGTGGAGAGCCGTGAAGAGGAGGGGGGGTGGGGCATTGGCAGTGTGCTGGGGAGGGTTTGGCAGCACTGGGGAGGCTGGGGCAGGGGACAGAGAGGGTTGGAAGCGTATCATGTGCCGCGTGACCTCACCGGAGATTACTGGAAAACCTGACGTGAGACAGATGAGGAGGAGGAGGAGGAGGAGGAGGAGGAGGAGGAGGAGGAGGAGGAGAAGGAGGAGGAGGTCGAGGGATTAGGTTCCATATTTTTAAGTGTTTCCGAGCCCAGGCACACAGGGCTGTCATGAGAGACGTAGGCATTTCCAAGGGTACTTTCATGACCTTGGTGGAAGTTTGACCCTTCCTCTGTACCACGAATATGAAAAACCACTCATGATAACCCTATTGATCTCCTTTTAGGCCTCTGGAAATAGTTGACGTGAGAAGTGAAAGAACCTGAGAATATCATCCCTTCCCTTCCCTTCTCTTCCTTTACCTTCCCTTCCATGCCCTCACCTTCCCTGTCCTTACCTTCCTGTACCTTCACTACCCTTCCCTTCCCTCCCGTGCCCTTACCTCGTTCACTGTGGCGCCCCTGTTTTGCTCCACCTGGCTCAGAATACCGACACTGTTTTTTGAGCCCAGGCCCCTCCATGGCGTCATTTTGGGGTAGACACTTCGGCATGTTCTCTGAAACAAGGAAGAGTTGGTGAGGAGGACGACACATGGAAGTGCAGGCAGCAGAAAGCCTATTGGTCATTACGAGGTTGCCCGCTCTGGTGATTTAATCTGCTGGACAGCCACTTAGCACTTAGGCGTTCAATTCATTCCTGACGCTACAAAATGACAGTCGATTAGATTTTCAAAGGAGTTGATGGTGTTCCCATTTACTGCTTCTGAGGGAAGGTTGTTCCAGTGGCGGGTGACTCGGTCTGAGAGGAAACTCCTGCCGTCTGTACTACACCGCCCAGCTTGAACATGTAGGCCGCTGCTTCCAGTTGTCAGGTTAGTTTGTGGCTCAAAAAACTTGGAGGGTCCACGTTACTGAACTTGAGGCACTTGAAAACCTGCATCACATCCCCCTGAGGGTGTCTTTTCCAGCATGAAGAGGGTGACTCACTCCTCGTATGGCTGAGCCCTCAATGGTGGAATACTGTTCATAGCACTCTCGCTAATAATTCAATGTCAGAAGGTGTGGAGGAGGAGGAGGAGGAGGAGGGGAGAAGACTAGAATTGTGGGCCTTCTTCCCCCTCCTCCTTTTCTTTATTCTGCCCAAGTGTGTGTGTGTGTGTGTGTGTGTGTGTGTGTGTGTGTGTGCGAGCACGCACATGGGCGAGAGAGAGAGAGAGAGAGAGAGAGAGAGAGAGAGACACACACTAGCAGTAAAGAGGAAGGAGCCTCAACAAGAAGTAGGGTTGCACCGATAAGCAATTTGGCCGATTACCGATTACCGATTAATCGGTAACCAATAATCGGCCGATACCGATTAATCGGCCGATTATTTATAAATTGTAAATGTGATTAATCTTCACTAATTACTGGACACTGGTACCACAAAGTTAAAGACATACCGTAACCCTCATGTTTACAACTTTGTTTACTGCCCAACTGCCATCTGCATGGAGAACAAATACGTCTAGTAATTTGTTACATATAATTTAGCCTTGCTTTGTGGAAACAACCTGATTTTAATATGTTAGAATTTGCCAGTTTTCTCGTTCTTGTGGTGATCCTAGATGCTACTAGAAATGGTAGTGTACAGAAAGTTTATCAATCTCTCAAGTTTTCTACTAATTTACTGTCCTATGCACGGCAGGCATGGTGAAGGATGTTACCCAATTAATGTTTTTACATTACAATTTAAGAGTGTTTAACGTCAAGTGCTGAGTAAAATCACTTGTCTAGTTCCATACTTTTCATGATATATTACAATAACTTACTTCCATATGCACGGCAGGCTTGGTGAAGGACATTACTCAGTTACTGTGCTAAGCAAGTTGAAATAGGCATATAATATTTCTTGGTTGTAATATAAAGTAATATGTTGATTTTTTTTTCTAGTTTCAAAGTTGAAGCAAATACCAGTGCTTCAGTTCATATCATAATTTTATATATCAATTTGAATTACATAATATACATTTGCATAGGGACTTGTTGGAAATAAATGCTGTGGAAAGGTATTAGAGTTTTGGTAACATCACCATCCTTACATTAACATTATTAGTATTGTGTTATGTACACTGTACTATAAAAGAGAGAAAAAATAATAATCGGCCCCGATTAATCGGTCAAAAGACCGATTACCGATTAATCGGCAAAGTGGCCGATTAGGCCGATTACCGATTACTTACCGATTAATCGGTGCAACCCTAACAAGAAGGAAAGGAAAACAGCCAGACGGCTGCAGCTTCACCCACCCTTTGAGAGGTGAGTCGCTGGCACCTCAGGAAGTGCTCCAGCCTCTCCGGGCCCCACTCCGGCACCACGTTCTTCAGCACGTTGGGGTCCCCGCCGTGGCGGTAGAGCAGGGCCAGCAGCCTCCAGTTCCTCTCGTCTGAGCCCTTCATGGTGTGGACTCGGTCTGTAGGGAGTAGGGGAGGTTAAGGCTTGGCTTCATCACCAAGAGAGAGAAGGAAAGCAATGAGTGAAGGAGAAAGAACAGGAAAGGAGGGAGCGAGGGGAAGTGTAATGCCTGGCTTCATAACCGACATTCCTTCTATCACGCCTGTGTGCAGTGACTGATTTGGCCGAGAGTTTAGTTCAGAAGATAGAAACAGTTTGATGAAGGCCTACTGAACAACTGCCAGGGTTGAGAATCTTTCCTGACCCTCAGATGTTCAGAAAACTGAACCCAGATACAGGCAAGTCATAAGAGGGAACATGGACACTGTGACTCAGAGGCCTGGCACCTGCTACAGCTGTGGAGGGTCCCTGCAGCACTCACTGGACCAACCCAGATACAGGCAAGTACAGAATGCTACATGGACACTGTGACTCAGAGGCCTGGCACCTGCTACAGCTGTGGAGGGTCCCTGCAGCACTCACTGGACCAACCCAGATACAGGCAAGTACAGAATGCTACATGGACACTGTGACTCAGAGGCCTGGCACCTGCTACAAATGTGGAGGGTCCCTGCAGCACTCACTGGACCAGGAGAGTCAACAGGCAAGTGAGAGGGAACATGATGCTATAGTCAATCTAGGAGACATTGGCGGACGGGAGGATTCCGCGGGGGTCTCTCCTTCCATACCACGCTGCCACATCTCTGTCTCCAGTTGTGGAATTAGTGATCAGGTGTGAAGTGGACCACCATTAGCCTCCCTTCATTTCCTCCTCCTCCATCTCTCTCTCTCTCTCTCTCTCTGCCTATAAGACAACATATATTGTTCATCACGCACTCATGATCCAGTTTAGCGCAGACTCTTTCAATAGTTCTTTCACTAACATTAATGGCTCTCGCTGTTCTTGCAGTTACTCTTGTGGGTGGTATGATAAATCCTGTTGTTTTTTTCATCTAAAAAGTGCTTGTTTACATTATAAATGAGTTCTTTCTCGCGGCTGTGCAGCCAACGACGACGTGGAAAGGCAGGGAGAGGGAGGGAGTGGAGAGGCAGAGGTGGAAGCAGGCCACCCATGGGCCCACCTGCTGAGCCTTCCATGACCTTGAGAGAAGTGACCTGGGCCCTGGATGTGTAGAATGACAACGTTGGAATACAACGTTGTCAAGTGTCGTGGTATTTATACAAAATCTTTGTTATTATCTTAAAAACGAAACAATCTTATTGCTATATGACCTTATTGGATTATCCAATTATTTAATTAAATTCATTTAAAGGTAGTAAATAGCTGGCATATGAGAGGAAGGGAGAAGTGTTGAGAGTGTGTGGCAAGGTGCAGGGCTTAGGTGACCCGCAGCTGTCAGCCCCTCGTCCGCCAGTTTCAAACAGATTGACTATACATGGACATTGTGACTCAGGGGCTACAGCTGTGGAGGGACACTGCAGCACTCTCTGGATCAAAAGAGTCAGAAATTCTATCCCCAGTTGCAGTGGTGGGCACCGCTAACCAAAAACTTAGTTTCTCTAACTGGTAATCCACTAACTAAAAAGTTCACTTCACTTACGCTAAACCGCCAAACTGATAAAGAAATTAGTGGAAGCTCACGCTAACCACTAACTCTTTATATGGATTTAGCTTTGGTTTAGTATTTTGGCTCTAAAACCCTTGAAAACAGACCTAGTGACCTGAAATTTGAAATGTAGCTTAGACACAGAGCTTTTCATAGAGGTATAGCATGCTAACATCCGATGGTGATAAAGTGTACATATGTAAACAAGTTAAACTCAACATACACTTTATTTATGCCTTATATATGAACTTGCAATAGCAGTGCAGAAAAACAAGAAAAAAACTATGAATTTTTTAGTGGACATAAAGTTTGTGGAGAAGGACTAACTACATTTAGCGAAAGCTAATTGGCCCACTAACTGTTTCCAAAGCTATCGAAAACGCTAAACAGCTAACGAAAAAAATAGCTTCACTAATTAGCGGTTAGCAGAACGGTGCCCACCACTGCCCAGTAGCATAGTAACACAAGAAGAATAGTTTTCACTGAGATCTGTGGCTGTATGGAACAATTAGATTATGGAGTTTCTTTGATCCCAGAACATAAATACTTTCAAGGAAAGGTTGGATACATCGACGGACGGCAGAAAGCACTGTGCTTTCTGCCGTCATCCTCTGTGACACCACAAACACAACAAGAGTTGAGAGTCCAGTTGAGAGGAACCTTCATATATATATATATATATATATATATATATATATATATATATATATATATATATATATATATATATATATATATATATATATATATATATATGAGTGGCATTCTCCACTGGAACCCATCCATAAATATCTACTATAGTTGGTTTCACGAGAGCTGGCGAAGATTTTCCTCCAAGGGTGGACTCGCGGACTTGGCATCAGTGCTTGAGTGACGGTCTCTGCGCCGCTCATTGGCTGTTGTTTACTAGATTTAAGCTGCAGCAATTTCGTTTGCCTTGACATAGTCTACTTTCTCTCGCTCTCTGCCACCTCTTAACCCTTCCACGCACCGCGACGCGATTCCAGTCAAAACAGAATCGTCTACATCAGCTTTTGACTCGAATCGCATCAAAACCTTTAAAAAATTCGCCAGAAATAAAGTATAATTCAGAATCCCGTCAAATTTTCTTTGTGTCATAGATCCAAGCTACACCTATAAAATAAACTAATTGTCAACTCTCTCATGCCATTGGATTTGATGTGATAATTGTCTGTGGTTTAGTTGCCTCTCACCAGGCAGCCTGTGAGCGCAACTGTCGTCCCTTTAAATTGTTTTTTTCAGAGTCGGTAAACTTTGCTATTTATTTGCATTTCTTGATCATTTTTTTCTTTCATAAGGCACAATAATCTCTTCCAAAACCAACGTTATATAATAATGGCAGGAAAAGAATTTTCGCTGCCAGTCTGCGAGGCCCCATAGGGAGCCCCAGATGGATGTCGCAGTGGAAAGAGTAACTTATTAAACTTTTGGTGGGTGAAAGGGTTAAAATCAACACTATTGGTATACAAATGTAGTTATTCTTATAATCACTCTTCCTTATGGCTATCTATTAGTTTGTTACCCACAAATAGTAGAAACATATTTCAGGATATATGATAGGACGGACGATGAAAGAAAAAGAAGGTTCTTGCCCTAGGCCAATGTTTACGTTATGGCTAACATTATGACTAAGTCAGGACTAAAAATATACCAAGAAATCTTACAATAAATGAGTTAAGTAATGAATGACATTGTGTAGACTGTAGCCTAGCACTTTGTAGTAGTAAAAAGTAGTAAAAATAAGTCTAGCCTTAACAGTTGCTGGATATTGTCCATTAAGGCTACGTGCAGTTCCAACTTAGTTTTGTTATGAATGTCATTTCAGATTTATTTATAATACCTATTTCAAAAGGCACATACTTATCAATAAAAATATTATTGCAATAGTTTTTATTGGTGCAATCTGTTACCTTACTGCTCAAAAAGGGTTTTGGTAGGAATCCAAAGTCAATTTTATGCTCGTTGGAACAAGTTAAGAATTGGCCAATGAGCGCGCAGTACCGTCACCCAAGCAATGATGCCAAGTCTGCGAGTCCACCCTGGAAGGCTTAGGCCCACCAGGTCTGGTGGAACGGACTTCAGTAAGCATAACTGATATAAGTGTTTAGGTATAAAATCAAAGAATTGATTGTGAATAAAATACTCCTGTAAATGTGTATCACTCTATAGAATAGTATGGATGATTCAGAGGGCAATGATAGCTTTCAATAAATAACAAAGAATATAATTCTAAAGCTATACACAACTGCATAACACTTCATGTGGTGTTGAGGAAGAGCCAAGGATGAGGGACCAGACAAAGGCCAACATCCTCTGACAGCTACAAGGAAGATGGCTCAGGGAGAGGAAGAAACAGTGGCCGCAGCAGCAGCAGCAGGAGGCAGAGGAGGTATGATGTCATCCCAGTCCTCGTCGACCTCAGTGGCCGGGTCGCGGTGGTTGTACTTGGCCAGGGTTGGGTGTCTGTCCAGGATGGCATTGTAGGTGTGGCAGAGGCGGCCAAACTCTGCCATGGTGAGCTGGAACGGCCGCAGCATGGGGTCCACATCGGCCACCTTGAAGAGTTTGTCCACCAGGCTGTCCCTCACCCTGGTGGGGAAGAGTGTGCCAGCACCCCGGCTGCAGTACTTCTGGCGGAAGGCGAAGAGGCAACGCGCCACCTTCTCCACCAGGGGGAAGGGGAGGGGCACGGGGGGAGCCGCACGAGGGGTGAGGTGCACCACCCCCACGCTGACGTCCGGCGGAGGCACAAAGGCGCGGCCAGGGATGGTGAAGCAGTGCTTGACGTGGCACCAGTTCTGGCACATGAGGGACAGGCGACACCGCTGGGCATGGCCGGGCTGCCATGCGCTGGGCCACCTCTAGCTGATAGGTCAGCGTGAGGCGTGTCGCGGCCGCCCAGGCGTTCCTGCGCAGGCTAATGTCCTCCAGCCAGCGCACAGTGAGGGGCGTGGCCACGCTGAACGGCAGGTTGCCGATGATGTGTGTGTTGGGCGGCCGGCCCTCCCAGGGGCCGTCACAGGCTGGGAAGACGCGCTCCATGTTGAAGGTCCTGGCGTCTCCCAGACACACCTCCAGGGCCCCCCCGGATACCTCCTGCAGCGCCTGCAGGGCTGGCAGAAACCTGGCGTCCTTCTCCACCGCCATGACGCGCACCGCGCCCTGCTCCAGCACGGCCCGCGTCAGGTTGCCAGGGCCAGGGCCCACCTCCACCACGTGCGCGCCACGCAGCTGCCCCGCGGCGCGCACCAGCTTGCTGCACAGCCTGGGGTCCAGCAGGAAGTTCTGGCTCAGCCTCTTGAGGGCCCGCAGCCGGTACAGCCGCAGCAGCTCCCCCGCCGAGGGCAGCGGCGGCAGGCGGGGCATGGCAGGCCACACACTCGGGGTGGAGCTCAGCTTACTCAGTCACCGCCCCGTGTGGCCGCCGTGTTCACGCCTTGAGTCACCGGCACACACTGGCCTGGGGTGCAGGCTGCAGCGTCCAGCCCACCACTCACCACCAGCTTACTCACCACGCTAGTGTTCACGCCTTGAGTCACCGGCACACACTGGCCTGGGCTGCAGCGTCCCGCCCACCACTCACCACCAGCTTACTCACCACGCTAGTGTTCACGCCTTGAGTCACCGGCACACACTGGCCTGGGCTGCAGCGTCCCGCCCACCACTCACCACCAGCTTACTCACCACGCTAGTGTTCACGCCTTCAGTCACTGGCCTGGCGTGCAGCGGGCCGCCCACCACTCTTCTTGTTGTTCAGTGTTATAGGGGACTAGTTGTTGTTGTTGTTGTTTTGGGCCGCTTGGGGACTGGTTAAGCCACGCACTCACCACCAGCCGCCGAGGCGTGTGTTTGTTTACCTCTTGCTCTTGCTCTTGCTGTACATGTGACCCGTTGGAGAGTCAGGCCTTCATATCGGCACAACCTGTAAAAATAAAAACAAAACAAGCAGTTTATATCCATTAAAGTCTTCCAATTCCCTATTTCTTGCACTTCACATCTTTTCCAGAAAACTCCTCATGGCTTCTGTAATTCTCTCATTTGCTTCATCACTCAGTCCCAGCAGCAGCAGCATCCATTCCCTCTCTGTTCTTGCAATCCTCCCATTCACATCCCAGCCCACCTCACTCAGTGCCACCCTCATCATCTTCCTCCCTTCTCCCTTGTTGTTTACCTACAACAATAAACTATAAATCAATCAATCTTCGTCCTTTCTCTCCGGTACCTCCCACACACCAGCATCACATGCACGACAGTTTCATCCACACCCCTGTCACACATCTGACACACTTTGCTGCGGGACTCAGGCCACCTGTAATTTCTTGCATTCACATTCATACACTGCGCCCGAGCTTGGAAGAGAAGATCACCACCCAGGCTTCCATCATACCAGCTGACACACTGCGGGGCTTCCTTTTCCCTGTGCCACTCCAAAGTGATCTATCGCTCCATCGCATGTTTCCACCTTCTCAGACGGTCTCAGACCTCTCTTCCACTTTCTCACATCCCATTCTAGACCCTCACTGTTCCTGTCAGTCACCTTCCACTCAAAGAAGCGCCTCCCTTCCTCTCTGCTCACGTACCCACCTGACTCACATACCACTGTCACATATACTGTCAAGTCTTACGCTTTTTGCGTAAGTCTTACGTAATTTCGGTGATTTTCAAGTCTTACGGCGTAAGTTGAAAATCTTACGTTTTTTCTCCGCCTGCGATGTTTTTTTTTCAATATGTTTGATTTAAACAATTGGAAATATTATTATTATATTATATTATATTTAAATTCATGTGAGCGTGCCGCGTCCTTTGTATCGGCAGCTCCTGTGAAAAGAAAACAAAACATGCGGAAAGTCTGTTCTCGGGGCAGGATGTCGTTCCCTACATCTCGCACGCCACGGCCCTCCAAGAACTCTTTCACTGCCTCAATCACTCGTCCACTCGTCTCACCACTGAGCCCCAGCAGCAGCACCATCCACTCCCTTCCAGTCCTCCCATTCACTCCACGTCCCATCTCACTCAGAAACACATGCAACATCTTCGTTCTCTCCCTGTCATACTTCTTACTGGGTGTTTTATGGATACCTCCTGTTACTTCTTTTTTGTCACTTTCTTTTCTTTTCCTTGGTGTCCAAACTTGCCAAAGTACAAGTACAAATGTACCTCTGAGGAGCGCTCGTGACGCACAAGTAACTGACTGACTGATTCACTCAACCACACTCTCCGAGGCTTGCAATGCTGGCTGCCACTAGAATTTTGCCAGATGAATGATGACACGCTTTTTGTACAAAAAGTGGAAAAATTAGACAAAAGAAGGCAAAATGTAACATATATGAGTATTCTACAGAAAACAGAGGTTTCTGCAGGGAGGGGACCACAAAATTAGTAATACAAATAAAATTATTTGAAAGGGAGAGAATTATCGTACAGCTGCCAAACTTTCAGAGGGAACGTGTGACATTCAGCTATTTTTTGGAGTAAATTTTAAAATTTGTCTGATATAAGGAAAATACCCATTTTTGGCAGTGCCTCCCCTTAAATATACACCTATATAGTAGAAAAGGAAAACAAAAACAAAATAACATACAAAGAATGTAAGAGTAAAGAAACTAGTTTTCTCATACAATACCAACAGAATAGGGTTAGGAGCAAGTAAAGGGTCTGATGCAACAATGTCACAGGAATAATTAGTTTGTCACAGGTTATAACTTTAAGAAAGTTCTCAGTGGCTGCAGCTGTAATGATAAAAATAAGCTAACCAACTTGCATGAAATAACCTGCCCTAACCTACCTAATCTGCCTATCCTAGTGTATCTAGTTTGCCTAACCTTACCTAAAGTAACTTATATGTAGCAACCTTACTTAACCTAACCTATCCTTTATGTTTGCAAGGTAGGGTTGGGCAAGCTCCTCTATGTTTCCATTAGATGATGCTGGGAAGTTCGGAACATGGCACTTGCATAGTGAATTTATATATAATTTGAAAAAAAAAAAAAAAAAAAAAAAAAAAAAACGCAGGAAAATAAAATAGTTACCACAGGGATGATTGGGACGTAGGGTCTGAGCTTAGGGTTGCACTGATAAGCAATTTGGCCGATTACTGATTAATCTGTAACCAATAATCAGCTGATTATTTAGAAATTGTAAATGTGATTAATCCTCATTGTACTGCCTGGGGGTTGGGATGGCATGTTCCTCCCTTCTCCCTTGTTGTTTACCTGCAACAATAAACTATCAATCAATCAATCAATCTTCATTAATTACTGGACACTTTTTCTTCTTTCGGCTGCTCCCGTCAGGGGTCGCGACAGCGGATTCTTCTTCTCCATTGCACTCGGTCTTCTGCGTCTTCTTCTATTGCACCCACCACTTGCAAGTCCTCTTTCACTGCATCCATAAACCTTCTCTTTGGTCTTCCTCTCTTCCTCCTGCCGGGTAGGTCCATCTCGAGTCCATTTTCAATTCCGCTACTTCCAACTATGCCTCCTCCTGTCTTTTCGTTAGTGATACTGTTTCCATACCGTACAGCATGGCTGGCCTCACTTCAGTTTTGTAGATCATTCCTTTTGTTTTAGCAGCAACCTTTCTGTCACATAAGACTCCTGTCACCTTCCTCCACCCGTTCCATCCAGCCTGCACTCTTTTCTTAACCTCTCTGCCATCATCTCCATTACTCTGTACCGTGGAACCCAAGCACCTAAAATCGTCAACCTTTGCTATTTCCACACCTTGTAGATGCAGACTCTCCCCGACGTCTCCATTAAGACCCAGGTACTCCGTCTTGGTCCTGCTCACTTTCGATCCTCTTCTTTCCAATACGTATCTCCATCTCTCCAGCTCTGTCTCCACTTCTTCTCGGTTTTCCCCCATCATGGTTTGCTGGGATTCTTGCCTGATCCCATCTGTCAGTCTGTCCATAATCAATGCAAATAAGAAAGGGCTCAAAGCTGATCCTTGGTGTAATCCCACTTCCACTCTAAAACCCTCCGTCATCCCTACGGCACACCTCACTGCTGTTATGCTGTCGTCGTACATGTCCTTCACAACCTTCACATACTTCTCTGCCACTCCCGACTTCCTCATACAATACCACAGTTCTTCTCTCAGCACTCGATCGTAAGCCTTTTCTAAGTCTATGAATACACAATGCAACTCCTTCTGTCCTTCCCTGTGCTTTTCCATCAACATCCTCAAAGCGAATATTGCATCCGATGTGCTTCTCCCTGGCGTGAATCCAAACTGTTCCTCACTGATCCTTACAATTCTTCGCAGTCTCGCTTCCACTACTCTTTCCCATATCTTCATTGCGTGACTAAGCAGCTTAATTCCTCTGTAGTTGCCACAACTCTGCACATCACCCTTGTTTGTGGTACACTGGTACCACAAAGTTAAAGAAATATCATAACCCTCATGTTTACAACTTTGTTTACTGCCCAACTGTCATCTCCTGTATGGAGAGCAAATACTTCTAGTAATTTACATATAATTTAGCCTTGCTTTGTGGAAACATCCTGGTTTTAATATGTTAGAATTTACCAGTTTTCTCGTTCTTGTGGTGATCCTAGATGCCACTAGAAATGGTAGTGTATAGAAAGTTTATCAATATCTCAAGTCTTCTACTAATATACTGTCTGTTACACTGTGTTTGCTTCTAAACTAAAACACGCGTGTTTTTATCTTTTATTAGTACAAAATATACAGTATGATTACTGCATATTAATATAAAATAATAACTTTATTTAGCTTCAGTAATGAAAAAGTTGAATAATGTCCCTCAATTAGGTAAAACTGAAAATGTTATAAGCGTACCGTACGAAGTCTGTATCTGAACGTGTCCAGTACCAGTACGGTGAGACTCGGTGAGAGTCCGTGAGACCCACGCCACAGGCTATCATTTGCCTGTCAGTCAGTCAGTGTGTCTCAGTGAGCATTTAAAGTACTGAGATAAATAACTTCTCTAGTTCCATACTTTTCATTATACCTATTACAATAACTTGTTTCCTTATGCATGGTAGGCATGGTGAATATTACTCAATTACTGTACTAAGCAAGTTGAAATAGGTACCGTATTTTGCGGCGTATAACACGCACCGGCGTATAACGCGCACCCCAAACTTTAAGACAATTTTGAAAAAAAAAAAAAAAAAAAAATAAATAAATAAATAAAAAAACTCTTAAAATGCTCAGAAATATGTACGGGTTAAAGAACATTGACGATGTACAGTTTCCTGAAATTTATATATTTTTGGTGTAATCTTTACTGCTTGAATTGACAAGTGTCCTTGAGTAAGGCAATGAAAATGGCGATCAGGCTAGTGTTGTGAGAAATACATCCCCGTAAACATACTGATGATGCACAGCTTCTGATATCATAATAAGCATATTATTCTCACCATCACTCGTAGGTTATGACAGACAACTAGGAAAGACACAATTCACACGGTTCTGGTGACACGCGGCATGCAGCTGTTTGTTGTTTGGGTGTGGTTGTGTGGTTTTCAAACAATGCAAATGGCGGCTGGGCTGGTGTCGTGAGAAATATCTCCTCGTACATACTGATTATGTACAGCTTCTGAGATCATAATAAGCATATTATTCTCACAGTCACTCGTAGGTTATGACAGACAACTAGGCAAGACACAATTCACGCGGTTCTGGTGACACGCGGCAGTTTGTTGTATGGGTGTGGTTCACAGAGTTATATACTAGAGGGTTCAACTCCAATCTCTCGCCACGGTGAGAGGAGAAGCCACTGCGCCTGCCTGTAACTCCGTGGTCGGCCGCCAAAGGGTGACGGATTGGCGACATTTCCATGATTCCACATGTTTACATTTAACCACTATTAGCTAGCCACCATTATGACATTTTGGAAAATTGAGCCGATCATCGGGTGGATGAGATATTGCTGCATATCATGGTCACAGATTTATTACACTTAGGTAAACCTACAATAAAATAATGAGAAAAATATATGGTAGTGTATAAACATATTTGTTCACCTTTTTTGCTTCAACTCCTTGTCATTCATGTACTTTTTACGTTTACAGTTTCAAATTCTGCGCATCTTTCCGATTCAGATGGTATATGACATGTACTAATGTAACAATAATCAGTGGGTAAAAAATGGAGAAGAAAATAACAAGTCTATCCGACAGAGGATCGCCGAGGCGCTGCTAACTTGATAATAGCAGTAGCAGACATAACTATGTGATGTTAAATTTCTCTCTGCCTCACCATCCATCACCCTAAGATGGCCGCCAGTTGCTTCAAAATCCAGGTTCTGGGAACCCTCTATGTATATAACTCTGTGGTGTGGTTGTGTGGTTTGTAAACGATGCAAACGGCGGCCGGGCTGGTATTGTGCGAAATAACTCCTCGTACAAGACTCATGATGTACAGTTTCTGATATTATATTTACCCCATTATTCTCACTAATATTAATAATTAATAATGAACATATGGATATTTTTTTCCAATATGATTTTTTTATGTAGCTTGTACTGCTCTTTAGTCATACAATCATAAACCACCTGTGACATCAAGATCAAGATCGTACAAATGGCGCCCGACGGTAAAACGGGATAACAGCAGGGCATGGGCGATCCTCCACCGATTTCATTTTTGTATAGTAGTTATTTGATCGCCCTGTATTCTATGGTAACATATTATAAGACAGCTGTGGACTATGAAGGATCATTAACAATAATAAAGGTAAGTTTGCAGTTGTTATTGGATAAGACGAAAAACAGACCCGTAAAAACACTCCAAAGAAGAAAAAAATCATTAAAAATTAGTTCATTCGGCATATAACGCACAGGGCTAAACTTTCAGGCATTTTTTATGTGAAAAAGGTGCACGTTATACGCTGGAAAATACGGTATATAATTTTTCTTGGTTGTAATATAAAGTAATATGTTAATTTTTTTCTAGTTTCAAAGTTGAATCAAATAAATGCTGTGGAAAGGTATCAAAGTTTACATAACATCACCATCCTTACATTACATTAACATTATTAATATATATATATATATATATATATATATATATATATATATATATATATATATATATATATATATATATATATATATATATATATATATATATATCCCCTCATCAATATTGTGTTATGTACATTGTATTATAAAAGAGAGAAAAAAATTACTAATCAGCCCCGATTAATCGGTCAAAAGGCTGATTACCGATTACTCAGCAAAGTGGCCGATTAGGCCAATTACCGATTACTTACCGATTAATCGCTGCAACCCTATCTGAGATGACGAGACCACGTGAAAGTAAACCATATAACATATTGGTAAGAAAAGGAAAAGGTAAATATTATACTTACTGAAAGACATAAAGAAAGCTGCTTTAACCAAGTAGGTAGTACAGTAACCAGTTTAGCCAAATGAAATTAATGCAAAGGTCTCAAATTATTATTATGATATTATCTTTACATGTATCAGCTGATGAGATGTTTACATGTATCAGCTTATTATTATTATTATCTTTACATGTGTCAGCTGATGGGGTGAGAATCCTCGCAACAATCAGGAGGCGAGACTGCTCGTGCATGCTCAGAGTGTGCGGGGAAAAAGCTGCATGTTAAGATTGCTTCTTTTTAGGATAATAACAAAGATTTTGTATAAATACCACGACACTTGACAATGTTGGAATACAACGTTGTCAAGTGTCGTGGTATTTATACAAAATCTGTTATTAGCCTAAAAACGAAAAAATATTAACACTATATTACCTTATTGGATTATCCAATTATGTAATCAAATTCATTTAAAGGTAGTAAATAGCTGACATATGAGAGGAAGCGAGGTGTTGAGGATGTGTGGCAAGGTGCGGGGCGGGACTGACCCCGCAGCGGCCAACACCCCACTGGCCAGTTTCAAATGGAAGTACTATAGATTGGGGGAACCAGACCTACCAACATTGAAAAAAAGAAGAGAAAGAGGAAACCTGGATAGCGTTGCACAGGATTACCAAAGGAATGGAAGTGTTGGATAAAAATGATTTAATTAATCTAAAAGGGAGAAGGCAACTAAGAGGACACAGCAAGATTTTTTTTTTTTTCGTTGGGGATGTACCCCAAGGGAGGAAGGCAGTGCATGCCACGCAACCCCCCAGACGGCTGGTAGACAGATGTCCAATTCTTACAAGGAGGAGGCCCAACAACAGGGCTAAGGGTGTCAGAAAGAGCCCACCTTTCCACTCCCATGGCACTGGGCAGGTCTCAAACCTATACGCTCCAGAACCCCACCGGAGTGCAAGGCGCAGACTCTACCACAGAACCACGGGAGCCCCCCTAGCAAGAAATTGAGAAAGGGGACTTGTTTGAAAGACAAAAAGGAGTACAGTTTTCAATGCAGGAGTGTGGATACATAAATGGACTAAAGAAAGACATTGTTGAAGTGGGAAGTCCATAAAATGAAAAAAAAGTTGGACAAATATAGATTGGGGGACAATACTATCTGAGCTTGAGCTCAGGCTCTGTATGCTACAAATAGGTAAATACACCCACACAAACACACACACACACAACTCGGCCCATCTGGGCTATATTATCTGTTCTCTATGCATGTCAATGCTGCCCTCCACCACCCACTCTCTTCCACATAGAGCAGCATAACACAACACCTCAGAGGTGAATCCTCACGTGTTTGGTAATCTCCCATTTGGTAATAAAACGCTTCCCACACACATCACACTTGAACCCTTTGTGGCCAGAGTGTCTTATGCTATGCCTCTTCAGCCTTGACTTTGAACAGAATTTTTTCCCACAAACTTCACATTCATGATTTCTTTCACCAGTGTGTGTAAGGATGTGTCTGTTGAGGTTACTCTTATGAGTAAATCTTTTCCCACAAACTTCACATTCATGATTTCCTTCACCAGTGTGTGTTAGGATGTGTGTGTTGAGGTTACCTTTCTGAATAAATCTTTTCCCACAAACTTCACATTCATGATTTCCTTCATCAGTGTGTGTTAGGATGTGTGTGTGTTGAGGTTACTCTTATGAGTAAATCTTTTCCCACAAACTTCATATTCATGATTTCCTTCACCAGTGTGTGTTAGGACGTGTTTGTTGAGGTTATCTTTCCGAGTAAATCTTTTCCCACAAACTTCACATTCATGATTTCCTTCACCAGTGTGTGTTAGGACGTGTTTGTTGAGGTTACTATTCAGAGTAAATCTTTTCCCACAAACTTCACATTCATGATTTCCTTCACCAGTGTGTGTTAGGACGTGTTTGTTGAGGTTATCTTTCCGAGTAAATCTTTTCCCACAAACTTCACATTCATGATTTCCTTCACCAGTGTGTGTTAGGACGTGTTTGTTGAGGTTATCTTTCCGAGTAAATCTTTTCCCACAAACTTCACATTCATGATTTCCTTCACCAGTGTGTGTTAGGACGTGTTTGTTGAGGTTATCTTTCCGAGTAAATCTTTTCCCACAAACTTCACATTCATGATTTCTTTCACCAGTATGTGTGAGGATGTGTGTGTTGAGGTTACTCTTATGAGTAAATCTTTTCCCACAAACTTCACATTCATGATTTTTTTCGCCAGTGTGTGTTAGGATGTGTGTGTTGAGGTTATCTTTCCGAGTAAATCTTTTCCCACAAACTTCACATTCATGATTTCTTTCACCAGTGTGTAAGGATGTGTGTGTTGAGTTTTTTTTTTTTTTTTTTTTTTTTTTTTTTACATTGCAGCCTATTGCGCCGGTAGGCTTCTTCCGGTGGATCCTGATGGTCGGTCCAAGGCTTCTTTCCGGTAGGTCCTGATGGTCGGCCCAGCCCGTTCTGGCGCAGGCGAGTGTTTATAGTGGCGCCATCTTGCATTGGCTCATGCTGCCCTCCCAGAGCTCATCTTTGATCCTAGAATCTAGAGTCCGGGTTGATAGGTGGTCTTCTGGACAGCATGTGGGTAGTTTTAAGCCACTCGGCGGCGGCTGAAAAATCCCAGCTTGGTGGCACCGGGCGGGGATTGAACTCGCGTCCTCCTGAACACGAGGCCGTTACTTTGACGACTCAGCCACCGCACTCATAAGAGGTTACTCTTATGAGTAAATATTTTCCCACAAACTTCACATTCATGATTTCTTTCACCAGTATGTGTGAGGATGTGTTTGTTGAGGTTACCTTTCTGAATAAATCTTTTCCCACAAACTTCACATTCATGATTTCCTTCATCAGTGTGTGTTAGGATGTGTGTGTTGAGGTTATCTTTCCGAGTAAATCTTTTCCCACAAACTTCACATTCATGATTTCCTTCATCAGTGTGTGTTAGGATGTGTGTGTTGAGGTTATCTTTCCGAGTAAATCTTTTCCCACAAACTTCACATTCATGATTTCCTTCATCAGTGTGTGTGAGGATGTGTGTGTTGAGGTTATCTTTCCGAGTAAATCTTTTCCCACAAACTTCACATTCATGATTTCCTTCATCAGTGTGTGTGAGGATGTGTGTGTTGAGGTTATCTTTCCGAGTAAATCTTTTCCCACAAACTTCACATTCATGATTTTTTTTGCCAGTGTGTAAGGATGTGTGTGTTGAGGTTATCTTTCCGAGTAAATCTTTTCCTACAAACTTCACATTCATGATTTCCTTCACCAGTGTGTGTAAGGATGTGTGTCATGAATTTACCTTTACTGAAACTTTCCTGACAAACTTTGCACTTATGATATTTTTCAGCAGAGTGAGTGAGTGTATTTGTTGGGGTCACCCTTCCCAGGGACCCTTGCCTCACACTCTTGGCTCTCATGGTTTTCCTGAGCAGTGTGTGTAAGGCTGTGTCTAGTGAACTTCCTCTCAACTCTCAAATTGTCCCACAGTCCTTTATGGGTGGAGAAGGCAGCAGCAAGGTGGTGGTGGTCCTTCTGATCAGATCCTAATCCCCACACCAGTGAGTCTGCTCTGACGCTGCTCCTGGCCACTCAGGCTGCAGGCCAGCCTTGAGGGTGAGGGGGCAGAAAGTCTTCCTCAATGCTATACTCAAGGACAGAGCAAGCAGGTGAGGGGAGGGATGCACCAAGGAGCAAGGACACTGAGGGCTGAGCACGGCAAGTGTCTAAGATTCTCACTTCAGCACCAGCAGTGGGCATCAGGACACACAGACTCGTGTGCTGTTGCTGTGTCTGTCCTGTGGTTCCCACCTCGGACACAAACTTCAGCACCAGCCCCGGCAGTGGACACCAGGAACCAGAGTTGTGTGCGGTGTCTCAGCCCTGTGATTCATACCTCAGACCCTCACTTCAGCACCAGCACCAGCAGTGGATGGCAGTACACAGGGTTGTGTGTTGTGTCCTGGCCCTCAGCTCCCTGCCTCAGACCCTCACTTCAGCACCAGCACCAGCAGTGGATGGCAGGACACAGAGTTGTTTGTTGTGTCCTGGCCCTCAGCTCCCTGCCTCAGACCCTCACTTCAGCACCAGCACCAGCAGTGGATGGCAGGACACAGAGTTGTGTGTTGTGTCCTGGCCCTCAGCTCCCTGCCTCAGACCCTCACTTCAGCACCAGCACCAGCAGTGGATGGCAGGACACAGAGTTGTGTGTTGTGTCCTGGCCCTCAGCTCCCTGCCTCAGACCCTCACTTCAGCACCAGCACCAGCAGTGGATGGCAGGACACAGAGTTGTTTGTTGTGTCCTGGCCCTCAGCTCCCTGCCTCAGACCCTCACTTCAGCACCAGCACCAGCAGTGGATGGCAGGACACAGAGTTGTGTGTTGTGTCCTGGCCCTCAGCTCCCTGTCTCAGACCCTCACTTCAGCACCAGCACCAGCAGTGGACATCAGGAGACACAGGGTTGTGTGTTGTGTCCTGGCCCTCAGCTCCCTGCCTCAGACCCTCACTTCAGCACCAGCACCAGCAGTGGATGGCAGGAGACAGAGTTGTGTTGTCACCTGGCGCTGTCCTCCTCCCAGCACGGCTGTTACCACTTCCTGGTATGTAAGAGAAGTGTTCAAGTCCATGATTTATTCCGTCAAGGTACAGGCAAGCCCTCTTAACAAAGTTTAAATTACTGAAAAGCTGTTGACTAAGCAAAATTTTGTTGTGCCAACCCATTATAACATGGGTTAAATGGAGTGTGGTTACAGAACCCCAACTTTTCTCTTTCACTCATAGTGATCATTTATTTCCTCAATAATATGCTGTCCCTACTTGTGTACAGTCAAACTGAAGACTTAGTTCCCCACTTTTGGCCGGGGAGCATATTTTCGAAAGGTTGTAAGGTTTTTCTCCCGTGGAGGCTAGCCCCACCCTCTGCAGTGATGTTACACTCGGCTAACTACTGATTGGCTGCTGCCTCTCTCCTCCCCTCCCTGCCTCTCTCTCTTGCTATCCAGACGCACCCACACACACACACACGCTCGTGGTGGAGGGAGGCTGATGCTCCTCAGAGCATACTCAGAGCATCATCACTCTTTCATCCCTCACGCTTGTAAACTCTGGAACAATCTTCCTTCATCTGTATTTCCTCCTGCCTACGACTTGAACTCTTTAAAGAGGAGGGTATCAGAACACCTCTCCTCCCGAAATCGACCTCTCTTTCGGCCACCTCTTTTGATTCTTTTTTAGGAGCAGCGAGTAGCGGGCTTTTTTTTTTATTATTGCTTCCTTTTTTTGTGCCCTTGAGCTGTCTCCTTTGTTGTAAAAAAAAAAATAAAATAAATAAATAATAAATAAATAAAGGCATGTTTTTTTATCCTCCTTAGTTTATTATAACATCACCATTCTGCCCACAAATGTGTGGTGCATGAGGTAAATGTATGTTGTTCTCTACTCAACAAATACGCCCTAACTATTTTGTCCAGGGGTAAGTGATAAATTTTTAATTTATTAACACGATAGCCTCCTATGTACTGTTATGTAAACATCAATAAAGGAATACAGGTAACTCTCGATTTATGCGAGTATTGCGTCCTTGAAGAGGTCGCGTAAATCAAAAACAATGTAAATCAAACAAGAGGTAGGTTTCTCTCGAAAAATAAATACCATATTTTTCGGCGTATAGCGCGCACCTTTTTCACATAAAAAATGCCTGAAAGTTTAGCCCTGCGCGTTATACGTTGAATGTACAATTTTTTTATGATTTTTCTTCTTCTTTGGGGTGTTTTTAAGGGTCTGTTTTTCGTCTTATCCAATAACAATGGCAAACTTACCTTTATTATTGTTTATAATCCTTCATAGTCCATGGCTGTCTTATAATATGTTACCATAGAATACAGGGCGATCTAATAACTACTATACAAAAATGAAATCGGTGGAGGATCGCCCATGCCCTGCTGTTATCCCGTTTTTCCGTCGAGCGTCATTTGTATGTTCTTGATCTTGATGTCACAGGTGGCTTAAGATTGTATGTAAGGAGCAGTACAAGCTACATAAAAAATCATACTGGAAAAAAATATCCATGTGTTCATTATTAATTATTAATATTGGTGAGAATAATGGGGTAAATATGATATCAGAAACTGTACATCATGAGTCTTGTACCAGGAGTTATTTCGCGCAATACCAGCCCGCCCGCCATTTGCATTGTTTACAAACCACACAACCACACCCATACAACAAACAGCTGCATGCCGCGTGTCACCAGAACCGTGTGAATTGTGTCTTGCCTAGTTGTCTGTCATAACCTACGAGTTGTTGTAACCCGCTGGTGGGCACAAAAGGGAAACGACACACTGCTTGGACTAGCAATAATTGACTTAAGATCCTGGTACTTTTAGGAGTATTTAAAGGAGTTCGTAAGTTGGGGTGATGAAACGGTGTCGTCTTTCTTATATTTATTTTAGTCTACCTTAATACTACTTTAACGTTATAAAAGATAAAAATATTGTTAAAACCAGCGACTGGTTTACGAGACTCAATGTGCCTTCAGGTTTTCTCTCGCTGCTGGTTACTGACGTTAATACTGGTATAACACTGAGAGTTTCTTCTCAAAAATCACACAATAAATCGTCATAGAAATATCTTCTCAAAAATCACACAATAAATCATCATAGAAATATCTTCTCAAAAATCACACAATAAATCATCACAGAAATATCTTCTCAAAAATCACACAATAAATCATCATAGAAATATCTTCTCAAAAATCACACAATAAATCATCATAGAAATATCTTCTCAAAAATCACACAATAAATCGTCATAGAAATATCTTCTCAAAAATCACACAATAAATCGTCATAGAAATATAATCACTTAGTTTCTAATAATCCTAGACAAAACTACTAATACAATAGAACACAACAGATACGCTTTCCTCTACGGTACCGCTTCACTCCATACTCACAGTAAAACAGATGAATGCTCTGCCCATGTTGTCTAAGGGTGGACAACTGAGTGAGGTAGTGTACAGGGAGCTAGCAGGTGCTGGCTGATCTGAGCTCTCTCCTGTAGAATTGCTTCTTATATAGGGGGGTTTAGGCCTGACATACATACATACATCACGAGGGTAATATGGGAGTCATGTGAGTCTTACATCAAACTTATATAACCATCTTCCTAATCGGCATGGTCTATAGGGTTGGGTCGTGCGCCTGATTTTTTCCATTTCACGAGCTAGGGGGAGCACTGATAGATGTTATGTACAAGGAGCGTAGTGGTGAATATCATATGAACAACCTTATGGGGTGTAGTCTATGGGTAAGGGATTCTAATCCTTATAATGAGGAGGGTGGCTGTCACGCGGGAGGTGACCACCCTAGTTGCTCGGTTTACGTTAACCTTTGACCCGTCGATGGATGTCTTGTTGATCGTGTTTTGACTGCTGGTAGATAGGTGTTGAGTTTGGAGACACCCTGGCGCCTCGTCTTTATATCCTCCGGGTTCTTCGCTGTGTTCAGTGTTCTACAGTGTTCTTCAGTGTTCTTGTAAGGATGATGGTGATACTGCAGCTAGCGTAGTGAGTCGTGTCGCGTCTCGCGGGGCACCACATACCTCCCCCGTTAAGATAACGCCTCGTCCTCGTGGCACGAAGCGTTCCGCCGGGCGGACGACCATCGTGGACCAAGACGGGGACGGCGTAAGTGCAGGGGAGGGGGCCCGCCAGAGACGGGGTCCGAAGAGACGGAAGCAGGCCATTCCACAGGCGACGAAGAGGACCCCCGCGGCGGAGAATCCGAGGAGCAGCTACCCTCACCAAGGGAGGATGGGGGTGATGGTGTGTCCCGGAGCGACGGAGGCCTCAAGCGCGTAAAGCGCCGGAGGGAGGGCCAGCGGGGGGTCACAGCCGAGCAGGGCGGCGGCGGCGAGACCACCTCACGCCCGATGTGGAAGGGGGCGCGATGAACCGTCAGCGGGGCGTCACCGTCCATAGCAGCAGATGCAGGGAGGCTGAAGGCGCCGGAGTGGGCACTACAACCCATACCGAGGCTGAGGAGCCTCGTGCCGTTCAGCGTCGGCGTGTAAGTGGAGACAGGGCTGTCCGGGCAGACCATGGTGACCACCTGGGGAGCATTGGTAGCGAAGACCCAGCCCGCAGGAGACGGGATGAAGACCGGGGGGAAGACTCTGAGGAGAGACTTAGAACACAGCGAGAGGGCGTCTGGACGTTCGAGAAAGAGGGCGATCTAGCAGCGCCGAACAGAAGTAGAGTAGACAGGGGCGACAGGGGGACATACATAAAGTAGATGGTTTTTAGTACAGCGGTCTAGATAGTCTAGGAGCATATAATGTGTGCGGTCTTCAGAAACCGCGAGGTAGGTGGAAAGGGTGTCGGTGTGCAGAAAATATGGCGTGCCATCAAGATGAAAAAGGCAACGCGTCCATTTTGAATACATCGAACACATCAGAGGGATCCCCTTTCAAGGGGATTTGTAAGTAGAAGTGAAGGGTTCCTGAGGAAAGCGTACCTTTAGAAATAACCCTAGAAACATCTCTATATAATGCTAAATATTCATGGGCTGCAGGAAAAAGTAAGCCTGGGTAATGAAGTGAAGCGTTCCTGAGCACACGAAATAATATATCATTGGGAAGGAGGAGAGGGGACACTAGCGTCTGAGAAAGCTGCTGGAGGCCAAGCTTGAGGTTCAAAGTATCATGATGCAGGTCACTAAGCGGTAACTGAATGAGAAGGATAGTCTCCAAAATACGCATTTCCCCCTCGATATGCAAGGTTTGCAGTGAGAATTAACGGATAATGGCCGAAGCCAAAGCCGAGGCTGACTCCAGACGGGATATGGCAGAGTGAACATGACGGAGGTCCCGAACCGGGGCGTTGAGGACTTCCTGATGGATGTTAAGCTGACGTCTCTCTTCCGCCGACAGAGTGTAGAGATGGGAGATTTTCCCGTGGATTACGTCTATTTGGGCCTGAGTGGCCGTACCAAAAAGAGGTTTGCAACCGAGCTAATGAAATCAACGGCTCCTCGCCGCAGGCGAGTCTGAAACGGGCTCTCATCCCTACCACTCATAGCCGACAGGAAGTTGTTGAGATCCTTGAACAATTTTGCAAAATCAGCGTGGAAGGAGTCTAGAGTCCGCCTCAGCAGCCCAACCGTAGGGAATGATTGATTCATATGTACAATGGACCATGACACTTCCGCGGTCAGACTCGCCACGTTGATGAGAGGACGTTGTATATCGGCCGTTTTGATGACGATGGGAACAACATAGTAACGTCCTGTCAACAGCATCTTAAAGACAGGGGAGAAGACTAGGCCGGGACGAATGGGTTGCTCTCGGGAGGGAGTAATGGAAGACAAGGAGAGGGCAACACCCAGGATCTGCAATTACAGGGGACATCAGTTCGTTGGTCGTTGGCGATACTCAAGAGGACGTTCCATGACATTGGGGAGAGAGGGGGAACTGCATTGGAGCGTAACGAGCGACCTACACCTGGCTCTGAAGGAGCGGAAGGAGTCGGTGACAATGGTGTTACCGGAACCGGTGGGGAAGGCTCGGAAGGAGCTGCAAAGGACAGTGGGAGCGGCTCCTCTGGGGGGTAAGTCATGGGGAGTGGGTCATCTTCAGATACCTGATCAGGGAGAGGGTATGCACGTCTGACACTGGGAGAGTCATGGAAGCCAAGGGAGTCTTCGTGAACGACCTGAACATTGTTTGTGTGAATTGTCTTGATCTTACCACCTCTAACATGACGCAGTCGCAAGACTACAGGGCTAATTTTCCCTATTACCCTAAAAGGACCATTAAACAAGGGCTGGAGCTTTTTTGGTTCGCCCTTTGTACATACATGCTTTAAGTAGACCCTATCTCCTACTTCCACCTGCTTTGTTTTGCATTTCTTGAACATTCTTTCTGACTCCTGCCATCCTATATCTATGTTTGTCTGACATAATTTATAGGTCCTCTGTGCGACACTAGAAGTGAATGCTTTATAGCTGTCGACATCATAACAAGGTTGGTTTTTGTTCTCTAGCATTTCGAAAGGAACATTTGGGTCACGTGAGAAAAGCAAGAAAAACGGCGAATCCCTTAGAACACGATGGTAGGCAGTGTTGTAGGCGTGTGTTGCAACCGGAAGCATTTGGTCCCAGATACTGCGATTGTCCTCGCACAAAGTTCTTAAGATATTTATTAAGGTGCCATTAGGCCGTTCTATCACACCGTTCGCAGACGGGTGATAAGGAGTCGTCCTTAGATGATCAATCTGTAGCAACTGAGTCAACTCTCGTAAGAGAGTGTTGACGAACTCCTTCCCTTGGTCCGTGACTAGAATAGGCGGGATGCTGTGTACACAGACTACGTTCTTGTAGAACGCAGCTGCCACTTCCTTGGCTGCCTTCGTGTGAAGGGGGGTTGCTACCAAGAAGCGTGACAGGACGTCTATCACTGTCAGTACATACCTGTAGCCCTTGTCTGAAACAGACAAGGGTCCGACAATGTCCATATGGACTCTGTCAAACGGTTGGCCAACCTCTGGATACCTCATAAGTGGAGCTGGCGGGGATCCCCTCTTTTTAAACCGACAACAGACAGGACAAGATCTGACATATTGCTCCACGTCCGCCTTCATTCCCGGCCAGTACGCGAACTTGCGACAACGTGCCAACGTAACCTTAGTGCCTCCATGCCCTGCAGGTAGCATGGAATGCGCTAGAGCCAGCGCGTTAGGAATGTAGCTTGGTGGGACGATAACCAGTCTTTTCTGCTTGTTGTATTCATCGCAAACATCGCGGTAGAGAATGTTGTTCTCTACACACACTTCACTAAGAGGCAGTTTTTTGAAGTGCCTCTGAGCTGCATTTAACGTTACTTTGCTCCTCTCTGCAACCTTCGTCTCATCTTCGTTACTGCCGGCGTTCTGTTTAAGAGCATGCTTTATTTCTTTTAGCTCAGGATCACGATCCTGGTGCTCCATAAGTCCTTCAAGACTCCAGTGGAGAAACTTTTCCTGCTTGTCTTGTCCCTTTGGAGAGGTGACAGACACATCTTGTCCACCTGTAAGGTTGACAGACATAATCCGAGCATCCAATTCGCCTTCTATCACGTCGCTCTCCTGATTCCTAATTCTTGACAAGAAATCTGCTACCATGTTACTGGAGCCTGGTAGATAATCAATAGTAAAGTCAAATTCTCCTAGAAGCGTCTGCCAGCGTGCAATCCTGCTACTAGGAACTGTGCTTTTTAAGAGCCAAGTAAGTGGCCTATGGTCCGAGAGAATGTGAATCCTATAACCCAAAACAAGGGGTCGGTTAGTACTGAGGCCGTATATGACTGCTAAAGCTTCTCTCTCAACCGCTGAGTAGTTACGTTCCGCTCCATTCAGGGTTCTACTGAAATATGCTATGGGACGCAAACTGCCATTTTCATCCTTTTGTTGCAACACACCACCTATTGCCTGATCAGATGCATCTGTGGTGAGGTGGAATGGGTTCCGAAAATCCGGAAAGGCCAAAACAATGTCAGTCGTTAGACTGTTCTTTAGTGTATTAAAAGCCTGCAGTGCCTCCTCATTCCACTCCAGATGCGTCTTGTCATTTTTTGTCACCTTTTTCCCTTTTAACAATTGATTGAGAAGGGTCGCTATCTTTGCAAAATCTTTGATAAACTTCCTGTAGAAATTAACTAGCCCCAAAAATCCTTGTAACTCTTTTACTGTTTGTGGAGGAGTGAGTTGTTGCACTGCGTGTACCTTTGAGGGCTGTGGCTTTAAGCCAGATGCACTAACAATGTGACCCAGGTAATCTACTTGTTCTTTGAAGAAGGAACACTTATCAAGTCTTAGGGACAGGTGAGCCTTCTGTAACCTATCTAGGACTGCATGAAGGTTCTTTAGGTGATGGTCCATGTCTTTCCCTTGTATTATCAAATCATCAAGGTATACATGTACAATTCTTCCTGTCAGACCTATGAGGACTTGATTCATGATCCTCTGGTAGGCGGCAGGTGCAGTTTTTAATCCAAAGGGGACTGTAGTGAATTCATAGAGGCCATAAGGTGTCGTGAAGGCTGTCAAGTGTTTGGATTCCTCTGCCAATGGGACTTGATGGTAGCCCTGGCGCAAATCAAGTGAGGTGAACACTTTACTTTCCCCTAACTGTTGTAAAATGAGGTTAATGTTAGGGAGGGGGTGTCTGTCATCAATTAATTCATCGTTCAAAGCGCGGAAGTCGAGACAAAGTCTGACTCCGCCATCCTTTTTGGCTACAGGGACTAGGGGTGCACTGTAGGGTGACGCACTAGGGCGTATGATACCCTGGGCCTGTAGGTCCTTGAGCTGAGTCTCTATCTCTTTATGAAATTTTACTGGAATTGGGTATGGCTTTTTATATATAGGCTTGTCATCCTTAAGCCTTAAAGTGTGAACATAATAGGGAGTAATAGTGAGGGGCTCATGTTTCAGAGCAAACACATCAGGGTACTTGCGGGTTAGGCCCTTCAGACAGCTGTTTTCCCGTAGTGAAGGGGAAAACAGATCGTCTATCATCTTATCTAGCTCCTTTTGTTTATTAGGCTGGGTGACAGGCGGTTTTTTACCCGTTGACTTGGTGACTGCCGCAACACATTCACTAGCTGATGACTGATACTGTTCTGAGTGACATGAATAAAGGTGTCCCATCACTTCACCTGTTGGCATCTCTATTGTTTCTTCAGTTGGGTTAGCATAGGGGATGATGAATTTACCTTTGGTTTGATTAACGTTAGGGGTTAAAGTTACTAATCCAGGAAACAAAAATGAAGAAGGGGTATCATTGGACCTGGGTAGGAAGAAGGCTTGCTGGGCTCTGCCAATCTCTGCCTCCAGAGCGACATACCCTGCCGTGCCTGGTAGCAAGGACGCCACATTAATAGCGTATGCTTTCACTGGTACTTCCTTCATCTCGTCTAAGGTAGGTTTACGGTCGGTTAGTCAATCTTCTGGATACGGGCTCATATGATGAGTCATATCGTCCGCAGCCAGGGAATGAACTTCCACCGGGTAGGCGCCCACCATCACACTAAACTGCCCAGGTGTGGCTAGCGGTGCAGCAACCACCTTTTGCCTCCACATAAATTGTAGACCCAACAAAACTGCTGTTGGTAACACTACACCTTGTGATATTACTATAAATTTTTCTGTAATTTCTCCGTGCCCAAAGTTCACAACTACTTCGGCTATTACTGCAGGCTCTGGGGGGGGGAAAGGTTACATAAGAGGTGCAGAGCAAAACTGTGTTTTTTTATGTTCTATGGGGTCAGACCTTTAAAAAAAGTTTGGGTGATTCTTCAGCATCAAGTACGTTTTCTCAATATAGCCCCTTATATCATTTTCCATCAGCGATATTTTGCCAAAGTGGCAATGTTCATATTTAATCAAATTAATAGCATAAAAACTGCTTTAGAAATAAAAAAGTACACATGTTTGTAAAGATTATGTGTAGGAGAACATATTCATACATTACTTGTCAACATAGATAATGTTTTCTTGCAATACATGGTGAAAATAGTGGAAATTTCGACGCAATTTTCCTTTCAGTGCACCCTTAGCATTAAATATGCTGACCTCCTACTCCCTTAATTATTTAGGTAAAGGGATGAAACTTGGCCAAAAGTAGCCTTATTTAGTCCTCTGTTTAAAGATGTGTTTGGAAATGAACTGCTGTTAAATGTTGTGACCAAGCATAGACTTATGCGGAGAAAAGTCACCCCTACCCCAAAAACCTGACGTTCCGCTAACAGCAATACAATTTCATCATGCTAAGAATACTTTCTTATATTATATCAAAACAGCAGCAGATACATTATATACACACACATACCAGTCAATGTCTTCCTGCATTACATGAAATTCAGCTTATTTAATGCATACCAGGTCATTACAAAAGCAACTATACAACAGTGCAACCTAATATAAATAGTGTCATAAAATGCCAAACTGTGTTTATACAGCTACATTGAAGTGATGAAGATGGTAAATAAGTGTACAATGTCAACAGTGAAATATATGTGATTTCTCTTGCATGGCGTATACTGAATATTTAGACAAATATATAATTATAGACATCTATGCACAACATGCAGTCATGTTACTGGGTTCTTGCACATTGTGGCTGACTTCCTCTTGCAATTACAGAACTTGCCACATCTCACATTAGCAACTCTACATGAGCACGATGCCCTTGTGCACTTCGTGCAAGTACAAGTCACCGACCATCTAGGCTCCAATAATTTCCATGATGTTGCAGGCATCAGCTCATTCTCTTCATACTGAAATCCGTTCTCTTCAGGCTTAAGGAGTAGTGCATTTCCTGTTTCAAGCTGAATGTCTATGCAATGTATCATGTGATATGCATTGTACAGGCTCCGTTTGATGTTTGGTAGCATGCCATCACTAGTAGGATGGAGAATATGAAGTGAACTTGATTTCGAATGATGGAATATCTCGGCTCGGAATTCAGTGAAATTCATGGCTTCGCTTTGTGGTTTTAGAACCTTGATCATATACAGCTCTGTTTTGTTGATTGTGGCTTCAGAGAGGTTCGGGGATTTGGCAAACTGCTTCAAGAATTTCTCTGGTTCAGCTTTCAAAGCAGCCTTCTTGGTGCCTACTTTACTGGTGATGTCAGTGCCAGTCAGACTATGAACCGCTGGTAGTACATTGCACAATGAGGGTCCCTGACGCTGGAACAATGTGTGAAGTGGAATGAATCTTGTGGTATCCCCAACACCAGCTTTGACCCATAGCTCTTGAATACCATGCTGGACATACACTGGCATGTGGTAGAGCAAGGTGACAATGACATCAGTGTCACTTGAGATTACGACACATACTGTGTGTCCCTCTTTCAGTGCCTCCAGGACATGCACTGGTATTCGAAGATCAGCTTCATCAAACGCTGTGGACTGTAGATTTGTCATCACAACCTCTGTGCCTTGATGAATTTTGATACACTCCCAATCATCTTCCTTTGTAACACGACCCAAAATTGTTGCATAGTTTCCAGAACTATGTCTCCGAAGATGGGAATAGGCAAGCTTCTCTACAAGTAGTTTGTTTGAGGAAGAAGGCCAGAAGGTTGTCCAGTCCTTCGGAACTGGTGTTGCTCCTGTTATAGCACTGTATTCAATTGGGATATTTTCACACCTTCTCTTCCTTTCAATATCCTTCACTGTGGACTCAGTGGAATACATGTCAAACACATAATGACACTGACCAAACTCATGGTATTTGGAAGTTGTGGTAAGAAACTTTGACAGCAGGTCATCAAATGTGGACAGCTTTGCAGTTTGGACCTTCCTGATGTTTGCCATCACATCAATTATAAAAGCAGAATTTCTCTGGTGTCCGTAGCTGTAGTCTTCAGGCTTCAGACATGTTTCTAACTTCCTTATCAAGAAGCTCTTTGTTGGTTTTGTCATACTCCCATCATCATCAAAGAGTAGAGGGGACGGCGCTAGATCATATGTTAACAGGTCATCGGTTGATAGTCCACGGTCTCGAGCAATTTCGATGGTTCTTTCGATGATGTTTGTTTTCTTGATGCTCTTGGCTTTGTTTGTTTCCTTGTTTTTTGTGCTTCTCATGGTTTTCAGGTTTATGCGATGTATTGTGGCACTGATACGTGTGGTTTTGTCATAGAGGCGGCTCTTTCTCATTTCCAGGTATTTCTCTTCCCCTCTAGAAATGGCATTCAGGATGTCATTTCTGATGCAAGGTGGCATGATTTCCTTTGTGACAAAATTCTGTAGGGTTTGAGAGGCGTCTGAGAAAAAGGAGATCCTTTTTCCTCGATAAACCGCAACATAGCTTGTATGTGGTCCTCTTTGCGATCTATGGTTTTCTGAGATGACTCGTGATGGTGTTGGTGATGTGATACACAAAATCGTCCCCTTCAACCAACTTCAGTCTTTTGGTCACATGGTCATTTCGAATTTCACTTGCTTCTCGTACTCGTTTTCTGCCTCTATCCTTGCTCCCAGTTTTGACATGAGTGGTGTTCTGGCACATGATGCACTTCTTGGCATCAAATTGGCTGTCTGGTGTTGGTTGAGTAAGATTGACAGACTCCATTATACTATCTAGTCAAAACGTGATTCTTGAAAATATCTGTAAATATAAGAAAGGTTTAATATTAGTTGGGATTAGAATTGCATTGTCCTTGATATGAAAATGTACTTTCATACACAGGAATAGTCATTGCATGGTCATTCCCTGCAGAGGTATGAATATATCTGTCAAGTTGCGGAACGTTAGGTTTTTGGGGTAGGAGTGACTTTTCTCCATATATGTCTATGCCTGGTCACAATATTTTACAGAAGTTCATTTTTAAACACATCACTGAACTGAAGACTAAACAGGGAAATTTTTGGCCGAGTTTGATTGCTCTACCTTAATTATTAAGGAAGTAGGAGGTCTGCATATTTCATGCTACGTGTGAACTGAAAAGAAAATCGCGTCGAAATTACATCTATTTTCTCCATGTGTTGCAAAGAAACATAGTCAATAGTAACAAATAACATTTAAATATTTTCCCCTATATATAACATTTACAGACATGTGTGGCTTTTGATATTCGAGGCAGTTTTTATGCTATTAATTTGATTAAATATGAACATTGCCACTTTGGCAAAATATCGCTGATGGAAAATGATATAAGGGGCTATATTGAGAAAACGTACTTGATGCTGAAGAATCACCCAACCTTTTTTTAAAGGTCTGACCCCATAGAACATAAAAAAACACAGTTTTGCTCTGCACCTCTTATGTAACCTTTCCCCCCCCCAGAGCCAGGAATATATTCCTTTATTAGGGATTTTAGTCCGATCTACCCCTTGTATGGAGAGAGGTTCTGCATCTATTATCTCCCCGCCCACCTTATTGAATAAGTCTTCCTCTATTAGGGACACTCCTGCTCCTGTGTCTAGCATCGCGTAAATCATCTCCTTTCTCGCATCAGTGCCTACACACAGTTTTAGTGTGAGGGCATTAGTTGGTCCGTGGACTGCCGCAGTTATTCTGGGGTCGGCGTTTTGTTTTTTGTTCCTCTCTTGGTCAGGGTTGTTCCATGAGTCACGGGGTGAGGGGCTGGCCGGGTACTCCGGGCGCCATGCGGCGCAAGGCGAGACAGGTTGGCGCCTGTTCCGAGAGGGTTGTGGCGGTGCAGATGGTTGGTACTGAGAGTACCGGGGGCCCGTTGGTGGGTGATAGGCGCCTCTATACTGTCGGCCATATGTACAATCGCGGGCCATGTGTCCTAAATACCCACAAGCATAACATGTGGAAGGGGCAGACGCGCGTCCACGTGAGCGTGTGGATGGTGCGGCGTACCGTCCTCCCCTCTGGGATATCAGGTTACGCGGCTGGCCTGAAGGACGTTGGGGACGGCCTTGTGAGGAATGTTTGGATCCGGATGCCTGGGTGGAACAGACGTTCAGCACTTTCGTTTCTTTAGCGATATCGGCATCGGATAACTTCGACTCTGGATGAGCTTTGATATACTCATACCCTTTCTTTAATATCTTCTGTGGGTCCTCCTTTTCTTCCTCCGTTATGATGAGTAAGAAGGCCGGAGGGAGAGCATCTATAAGCCGTAAAGCCGCCATCTCATTTAGCAAACTGGCATGGGCAGGTTTGAGAGCGATCAACTCGTCTCTCAATGTCTCTAGCCGAATGAGGAAGGTGCGGATGTTTTCTCCTGTCCGCCGTTTTGCCTCTCCCAATTCTTTTTGAAGGACCGCAAAGGTCCTTACTGCGGGAAACACACGTAGGAAGTCTTCCTTTACTTTTTCCCAATCCTGTCCACACCTGGTGATACAACCGAGGAGATGATCGCGCGCTGCTCCAAGGGCATATTGTTTGGCTAACTCAATCTTTCCGGTAGTGTCCCAATTTGCCTGTGTCCGGCTTTCAATGTCCTCTATCCATTTCTTTGCTAGTTTATGACATGGGAGGTTTGGTGCTTGGCTACTTTTTTCTGCTCCACCACAAAAATGTAAGAGTCCCTGTACTCTGCTAAAATCATTCAAGGTATGACGGCTAAGTAGCGCGACAAGATCATCATGGGCAAGGGTGACCGCTTTGTCACCTTTGGTGGATGTGGGAGTGACTTCGTCCGGCATGTTTAACTCTAAAGTCTTGTTTCCGTAATCCCAAGATTAACTGTCTTCTCCCTCGCTTTCGGATGTGGACATACACCAATACAATACCAATATAAAGTGCAAGTTTCACCACCCCACACCTGACACCAATGTTGTAACCCGCTGGTGGGCACAAAGGGGAAACGACACACTGCTTGGACTAGCAATAATTGACTTAAGATCCTGGTACTTTTAGGAGTATTTAAAGGAGTTCGTAAGTTGGGGTGATGAAACGGTGTCGTCTTTCTTATATTTATTTTAGTCTACCTTAATACTACTTTAACGTTATAAAAGATAAAAATATTGTTAAAACCAGCGACTGGTTTACGAGACTCAATGTGCCTTCAGGTTTTCTCTCGCTGCTGGTTACTGACGTTAATACTGGTATAACACTGAGAGTTTCTTCTCAAAAATCACACAATAAATCATCATAGAAATATCTTCTCAAAAATCACACAATAAATCATCAAAAATCACACAATAAATCATCATAGAAATATCTTCTCAAAAATCACACAATAAATCATCAAAAATCACACAATAAATCATCAAAAATCACACAATAAATCATCATAGAAATATCTTCTCAAAAATCACACAATAAATCATCACAGAAATATCTTCTCAAAAATCACACAATAAATCGTCATAGAAATATAATCACTTAGTTTCTAATAATCCTAGACAAAACTACTAATACAATAGAACACAACAGATACGCTTTCCTCTACGGTACCGCTTCACTCCATACTCACAGTAAAACAGATGAATGCTCTGCCCATGTTGTCTAAGGGTGGACAACTGAGTGAGGTAGTGTACAGGGAGCTAGCAGGTGCTGGCTGATCTGAGCTCTCTCCTGTAGAATTGCTTCTTATATAGGGGGGTTTAGGCCTGACATACATACATACATCACGAGGGTAATATGGGAGTCATGTGAGTCTTACATCAAACTTATATAACCATCTTCCTAATCGGCATGGTCTATAGGGTTGGGTCGTGCGCCTGATTTTTTCCATTTCACGAGCTAGGGGGAGCACTGATAGATGTTATGTACAAGGAGCGTAGTGGTGAATATCATATGAACAGCCTTATGGGGTGTAGTCTATGGGTAAGGGATTCTAATCCTTATAATGAGGAGGGTGGCTGTCACGCGGGAGGTGACCACCCTAGTTGCTCGGTTTACGTTAACCTTTGACCCGTCGATGGATGTCTTGTTGATCGTGTTTTGACTGCTGGTAGATAGGTGTTGAGTTTGGAGACACCCTGGCGCCTCGTCTTTATATCCTCCGGGTTCTTCGCTGTGTTCAGTGTTCTACAGTGTTCTTCAGTGTTCTTGTAAGGATGATGGTGATACTGCAGCTAATGTAGTGAGTGGTGTCGCTTCTCGCGGGGCACCACAGAGTGATGGTGGGAATAATATGCTTATTTACTTCATTCAGTGGAGAGAGAGAGAGAGAGAGAGAGAGAGAGAGAGAGAGAGAGAGAGAGAGAGAGAGAGAGAGAGAGAGAGAGAGAGAGAGAGAGAGAGAGAGAGAGAGAGAGAGAGAGAGAGAGAGAGAGAGAGAGAGAGAGAGAGAGAGAGAGAGAGAGAGAGAGAGAGAGAGAGAGAGAGAGAGAGAGAGAGAGAGAGAGAGAGAGATCCATATCACCGAGATATCCACTCAGGCTCTCAGTCTCAGCCTCTCACTCGTGTGAGGAGGAAATGGGTGACACCCTGAGCGGTTGGAGCAGTATTGGTACCGGTACCGAGCAGTCTGGTACCGGTACCGTACCGTATAGCTGGTACCGTTAGTACCGGTACTGGTACCGGTACCTGCCCACCCCTATTGTTGAGTAGCGTGGCAGCGTGGGTACTGTATTGTTGTTCAAGTGGCGCGCGGGAAGAACTGAGCTCAGCTGTGTGGCCGCGACGCCGTGTGAGTCCAGTTGCGTGAGACATCTGGTGGCCACTCCATAAAATATCGCGTATAAGTGAAAAAACGTGTAAATTAAACATTTATTTGGACTTTGGACCCCGAGTTATTTAAAAAAAACGCGTAAACCAAACTCGCGTAAATCGAGTTACCTGTATAACAGAGGGTTATGTCGCTACATAGGAAACTATTCATAGCCTAAGTCCTGAAAAAAATCTCTCTAACACACACACACACACACACACACACAAAAAAAAAAAAGGGGGGGGGGGGGGAGGCGGTGGCTGAATGGATAGCGTGACGGTGCCGCGTTCAGGACGACGCGAGTTCAATCCCCGCCCGGTGCCACCACGCCAGAACGGGCTGGGCCGACCATCAGGCCCCATCGGGAAGAAGCCTTGGGCCGACCATCAGGATCCACCTGGAAGAAGCCTACCAGCGCAATAGGCCACGATGTAACAAAAAAAAAAAAAAGAAAAAGAAAAAGGCGAGAAGAGAGAGATCTGATAGCGGTGTATAGGGTGACGAACGGAGTGGAGCATTTAGACAGAGATGACATGTGTATCTGTGGAATGAGAGAGAAACAAGAGGACATGGAAAGAAGTTGAGGCCGACCACATGTAGGAGAGATGTGAAAAAGTTTAGCTTCCCAAACAGAAGCATTGAACGATGGAATAGACTAAAGGAGGAGGTGGTTTGTGCAAGAAACATTCGTGATTTTAAGGAAAAGTTGGATAAGAGTGGATATGGAGACGGGACAGCATAAGCGTAGCTCTTTTCCTGTATGTCACAACTAGGTAAATACAACTAGAAGTCCAATTTGGCTAGCTTTCCAGGTTTTTACTCACAGTGGAACATTCCCATATTTTCTCTCTCTACAATATTTTAACGTGTTAGACATTCTGTAAGGTTCAACCCTCACACAGTAGTAACATCCTGGCTAATAATATGGTGAATAACTAGTGTTTAATAAATAGACTCAGTTGCTGCCATTAATTACTTAATTTGTTGTGAATAATCAATGCCTTAATCCTTTCACTACGGCCGGGCGAAAACGGCGCCCCGCCCCATAAACGGGCTGTCCGCGAGGGCCAAATTTCAAACGTCGCTTCTAATTAAAACAAGTTTTCAGCCATAATCTCAACATAATCATCATGTATTATATATAAAAACATGCAAATTTAAATGGTGCACATAAAGAAACAAATTATTTGATAATTTTGAGATGTAAGCATAAATATACAGAGAAATTTGTGAGAGATTAGCATCTCTCTCTCTCTCTCACACACACACATGTAGATTAGATGGTTTGAAAGGAAGGGAAGGGTCGAGGAACAGGAAACCTAAAAAACAATAAAAATGGCTGATGTATGGGTTGATTCCCTCCTGCAAGCATATCTTGACTACAGACCAGCTTTCTCAAGAATTACACATTGCAAAGGTGTGGAAGGCTAAGGTGCAGGATGAAAAAGCCGTCCTGCTTCATGGTGTGTACTGATAAAGGCTATGTAGCTTATTTTAGCATTAACAACATCTTACCTCTCACAAAGAGACTTGGTAAATCAGATGAGTCATACTTGTTGGTGTGACTTAGCTGGGAATGAATATCCTTTAGTATACAGAATCAGAGTACTGTATAGTGCAGCTAACTATTGCTACATTATGCATTGTAATATAAATTGTGTGTACTATTGTACTATTGTACACAGCAGGCCCTGCAGGCTAAATGTGACTCTTATATTACTCACTTAAGTTTAGTATGCCATAAAATAGCTAAAAACTTATGAGAAGGTAGGAAAAATGTGTTTATCCAAACAAATGTTAGGATAAAGTCAGTCTCAGCCACAGTAAAGTCCTGCATATTTGGCTTGCTGCACAGTATGTAAATTATGCTGCAGTCGCCTGTATTACTGATTCACATTAGTGCTACTTGACATAAAGCCACCTAGAAGTACCTGGACACAGCCCATCCCTGAAGGGTATGGACACAGCCCTGCCCTGAAGGGTCTGGACACAGTCCCGCCCTGAAGGGTTTGGACACAGCCCTGCCCTGAAGGGTCTGGACACAGCCCTGCCCTGAAGGGTTTGGACACAGCCCTGCCCTGAAGGGTTTGGACACAGCCCCGCCCTGAAGGGTTTGGACACAGTCCCACCCTGAAGGGTTTGGACACAGCCCTGCCCTGAAGGGTTTGGACACAGCCCCGCCCTGAAGGGTTTGGACACAGCCCCGCCCTGAAGGGTTTGGACACAGTCCCACCCTGAAGGGTTTGGACACACAGCCTTGCCCTGAAGGGTTTGGACACAGCCCCGCCCTGAAGGGTCTGGACACAGCCCCGCCCTGAAGGGTTTGGACACAGCCCCGCCCTGAAGGGTTTGGACACAGCCCCGCCCTGAAGGGTTTGGACACAGCCCTGCCCTGAAGGGTTTGGACACAGCCCTGCCCTGAAGGGTTTGGACACAGCCCTGCCCTGAAGGGTCTGGACACACAGCCCTGCCCTGAAGGGTCTGGACACAGCCCTGCCCTGAAGGGTCTGGACACAGCCCTGCCCTGAAGGGTTTGGACACAGCCCTGCCCTGAAGGGTTTGGACACAGCTCCCCCCTGAAGGGTCTGGACACAGCCCCGCCCTGAAGGGTCTGGACACAGCCCCGCCCTGAAGGGTCTGGACACAGCCCCGCCCTGAAGGGTCTGGACACAGCCCCGCCCTGAAGGGTTTGGACACACAGCCCCGCCCTGAAGGGTTTGGACACACAGCCCCGCCCTGAAGGGTTTGGACACAGCCCCGCCCTGAAGGGTTTGGACACACAGCCCCGCCCTGAAGGGTTTGGACACACAGCCCCGCCCTGAAGGGTTTGGACACACAGCCCCGCCCTGAAGGGTTTGGACACACAGCCCCGCCCTGAAGGGTTTGGACACACAGCCCCGCCCTGAAGGGTTTGGACACACAGCCCTGCCCTGAAGGGTCTGGACACACAGCCCTGCCCTGAAGGGTCTGGACACACAGCCCTGCCCTGAAGGGTCTGGACACACAGCCCTGCCCTGAAGGGTCTGGACGCACAGCCCTGCCCTGAAGGGTCTGGACACACAGCCCCGTCCTGAAGGGTCTGGACACACAGCCCCGTCCTGAAGGGTCTGGACGCACAGCCCCGTCCTGAAGGGTCTGGACGCACAGCCCCGCCCTGAAAGGTCTGGACATAGCCCTGCCCTGAAGGGTCTGGACACAGCCCCGCCCTGAAGGGTCTGGACACAGCCCCGCCCTGAAGGGTTTGGACACAGCCCCGCCCTGAAGGGTTTGGACACAGCCCCGCCCTGAAGGGTTTGGACACAGCCCCGCCCTGAAGGGTTTGGACACAGTCCCACCCTGAAGGGTTTGGACACACAGCCTTGCCCTGAAGGGTTTGGACACAGCCCCGCCCTGAAGGGTCTGGACACAGCCCCGCCCTGAAGGGTTTGGACACAGCCCCGCCCTGAAGGGTTTGGACACAGCCCCGCCCTGAAGGGTTTGGACACAGCCCCGCCCTGAAGGGTTTGGACACAGCCCCGCCCTGAAGGGTTTGGACACAGCCCTGCCCTGAAGGGTTTGGACACAGCCCTGCCCTGAAGGGTTTGGACACAGCCCTGCCCTGAAGGGTCTGGACACACAGCCCTGCCCTGAAGGGTCTGGACACAGCCCTGCCCAGAAGGGTTTGGACACAGCCCCGCCCTGAAGGGTCTGGACACAGCCCCGGCCTGAAGGGTCTGGACACAGCCCCGCCCTGAAGGGTCTGGACACAGCCCCGCCCTGAAGGGTTTGGACACACAGCCCTGCCCTGAAGGGTTTGGACACACAGCCCCGCCCTGAAGGGTTTGGACACACAGCCCCGCCCTGAAGGGTTTGGACACACAGCCCCGCCCTGAAGGGTTTGGACACACAGCCCTGCCCTGAAGGGTTTGGACACACAGCCCCGCCCTGAAGGGTTTGGACACAGCCCCGCCCTGAAGGGTTTGGACACACAGCCCCGCCCTGAAGGGTTTGGACACACAGCCCTGCCCTGAAGGGTCTGGACACACAGCCCTGCCCTGAAGGGTCTGGACACACAGCCCTGCCCTGAAGGGTCTGGACGCACAGCCCTGCCCTGAAGGGTCTGGACACACAGCCCCGTCCTGAAGGGTCTGGACACACAGCCCCGTCCTGAAGGGTCTGGACGCACAGCCCCGCCCTGAAAGGTCTGGACATAGCCCTGCCCTGAAGGGTCTGGACACAGCCCCGCCCTGAAGGGTCTGGACACAGCCCCGCCCTGAAGGGTTTGGACACAGCCCCGCCCTGAAGGGTTTGGACACAGCCCCGCCCTGAAGGGTTTGGACACAGCCCTGCCCTGAAGGGTCTGGACACAGCCCCACCCTGAAGGGTTTGGACACAGCCCCGCCCTGAAGGGTCTGGACACAGCCCCGCCCTGAAGGGTTTGGACACACAGCCCTGCCCTGAAGGGTTTGGACACACAGCCCTGCCCTGAAGGGTCTGGACACACAGCCCCGCCCTGAAGGGTCTGGACACAGCCCCACCCTGAAGGGTTTGGACACAGCCCCACCCTGAAGGGTTTGGACACACAGCCCTGCCCTGAAGGGTTTGGACACACAGCCCTGCCCTGAAGGGTCTGGACACACAGCCCCGCCCTGAAGGGTTTGGACACAGCCCTGCCCTGAAGGGTCTGGACACACAGCCCTGCCCTGAAGGGTTTGGACACAGCCCCGCCCTGAAGGGTTTGGACACACAGCCCTGCCCTGAAGGGTCTGGACACAGCCCTGCCCTGAAGGGTTTGGACACACAGCCCTGCCCTGAAGGGTCTGGACACACAGCCCTGCCCTGAAGGGTTTGGACACAGCCCCGCCCTGAAGGGTTTGGACACACAGCCCTGCCCTGAAGGGATTGGACACAGCCCTGCCCTGAAGGGTTTGGACACACAGCCCTGCCCTGAAGGGTCTGGACACACAGCCCCGCCCTGAAGGGTCTGGACACAGCCCCACCCTGAAGGGTTTGGACACAGCCCCGCCCTGAAGGGTTTGGACACACAGCCCTGCCCTGAAGGGTTTGGACACACAGCCCTGCCCTGAAGGGTCTGGACACACAGCCCCGCCCTGAAGGGTTTGGACACACAGCCCTGCCCTGAAGGGTCTGGACACACAGCCCTGCCCTGAAGGGTTTGGACACACAGCCCTGCCCTGAAGGGTCTGGACACACAGCCCTGCCCTGAAGGGTCTGGACACAGCCCCGCCCTGAAGGGTCTGGACACACAGCCCCGCCCTGAAGGGTCTGGACACACAGCCCCGCCCTGAAGGGTTTGGACACACAGCCCTGCCCTGAAGGGTTTGGACACACAGCCCTGCCCTGAAGGGTTTGGACACAGCCCTGCCCTGAAGGGTTTGGACACAGCCCCGCCCTGAAGGGTTTGGACACACAGCCCTGCCCTGAAGGGTCTGGACACAGCCCCGCCCTGAAGGGTCTGGACACAGCCCCACCCTGAAGGGTTTGGACACAGCCCTGCCCTGAAGGGTTTGGACACACAGCCCTGCCCTGAAGGGTCTGGACACACAGCCCTGCCCTGAAGGGTCTGGACACACAGCCCTGCCCTGAAGGGTCTGGACACACAGCCCTGCCCTGAAGGGTCTGGACACACAGCCCCGCCCTGAAGGGTCTGGACGCACAGCCCCGCCCTGAAAGGTCTGGACATAGCTCTGCCCTGAAGGGTCTGGACACATAGCCCCGCCCTGAAGGGTTTGGACACAGCCCCGCCCTGAAGGGTCTGGACACAGCCCTGCCCTGAAGGATCTGGACACAGCCCTGCCCTGAAGGATCTGGACACAGCCCTGCCCTGAAGGATCTGGACACAGCCCCGCCCTGAAGGATCTGGACACAGCCCCGCCCTGAAGGATCTGGACACAGCCCCGCCCTGAAGGATCTGGACACAGCCCCGCCCTGAAGGATCTGGACACAGCCCTGCCCTGAAGGATCTGGACACAGCCCCGCCCCAAAGGGTTTGGACACACAGCCCCGCCCTGAAGGGCCTGGACACAGCCCCGCCCCAAAGGGTCTGGACACACAGCCCCACCATGAAGAGTCTGGACACAGCCCCGCCCCGAAGGGTCTGGACACACAGCCCCACCATGAAGAGTCTGGACACAGCCCCGCCCCGAAGGGTCTGGGGATAATCTTAGGAATAGTGGCTCCTAGCGGGTGCGCATTTAGAGCACGGTGTGGTGGTAATTACATTTCTGGCACATAGGACGGGGTTTTGACAAGTGGACAGGCGTGTTTATGTCACAAGGGGTGTATTTTTCCACGCTGGCCTCATGATTTTTTCTAATTCCATTGTTATGGTTTCATGAGCCCCTCTATAGACAGACTGAGCCTCATAGCTGCCTTGCAGTGCACCCTACAAACTAGTTCCTAAGCCAGTAATATCCAGAACACGCATGGATCAAGATTTCGGACATAAAATGGTCTTTACGAGTTCTACCTTATTTTCTTCTCTATATTAAAGCAAATAATGGTGCAAGTATTTGCATTTTATAATTTTAAACGGTTACATTCAAGATGTATTACTACGCGAGGTGTATCGTGCAGCCAGCGCCACATAGGCAGGTTTCTGCCAGTCTTCCTTGGCCCGCCATGATGGATGGATCGACACACTCATTCACTCACTCAAAATATCATTCTACTTCACCTCTCGGTAAGTGTTAACTGATTATTTGGGTAGGCGGTGGCCGAGTGGTAGTGTGCTGGACCCTCATTCACCGCGTGATGGACGATGTGGGTTCGAATCCCCACGCTGCCACTCGGATTTTTCAGTCACCGCCGAGTGGCTTAAAACTACCCACATGCTGTCCTGAAGACCACCCATCAACCCGGACTCTAGAGGAAACCATCCAAGTGAATCAAGAACAAGTTCCGGGGGGCAGCATGAGCCAAGAGAAGATGGCATCACTCTAAACACTTGCCTGCGCCATGACGGGCTGGGGCCGACTACCATCCAGGCCCCTCAAGAAAGCCTACAGGCGGTATAGGTGTTCAGGTAAAAAAAAAACAGCCTCTTTATTGGAAGTATCCCTCAGGAGGCACATAATGTGCCGTCATATAACCCAAAACTGAGTCCTTTCAATTATTTCAATACCACCATATGCGAACAGTGACAGAGTGACATGGACGTGTCACATGGTCAGCGCTGTACACTAAACACTCAACAGCCAAGAGAACGTTATATTGAGAGCTTGGGAACCTATGGAGAATGTGGGTTTTGGGTGTGAGAAGGCAAACTGACTGAAATATGGGCCTCAAAAATTTCCCCAAAATTGGGAAAAATCCCTAGTCCCAAAAATTTGAGTAAAGTTCCAAAACGTATTGTCTTTCAATCCACCAGATTCGAACAGTGACATGGGCGTGTCACATTGGGTGCGCTTATTTGGTGCTTCATGGGAACATCAAGCTGTGACAAGCACGCGCCTCCAATATTGCCCCCACGACAATAATAACCTTTCCAAGGTCTCACATACTGTTGCACTTCTCTAGTTTTACTGGCGCATCATACATGTGGGAGTGTTGCCCCCCCAACCCCCCACCCCCTGGTTAGCAGTGGGGGTAGAGGGGGGTGAAGCCCCCCCCCATTAAAGGTTAGGTTACGTAAAGTTCGGTTATAGTAAATTAAATACAATTGACTTTTCGCGTCTGCAAGTACGGAACTCCAATTAGCACGAATCGGATAAACCCTCCTACACGACCAAGAACAACAGGCTAAGATAAATCGATTAGCTGGCAACTTATGTCAGTGCTTCCATCATATGGGGAGCAATGAATCATCACCCTCAGTCACTTATGTAATGGTTTTCAGTGCTGTCAACGTTTTTTTCCACTGCGGGCTTTGTTGTTTTTTCACAAGACATTTTGTGTTCATTGTTTCCTTATCGTTATGTCTAGAAAGTATGCATCTCATAACAATATTGTGTGTGTGATAGAGTGTCATAAATTAGGCTTGAAAACTTGTGAAATCAGTCGGAATACTGGTGTGCTGCCGAGAACCGTCCAGAACATTGTGAAGAGATTCAAGGATCGTGGTGGTGTGAAGTTGCCGGCACATGGACATGGGGGAAGCAGGCCCCGCAGCACTGCCCCTCGGAGTTTGAAACTGATAAGGAGGGAGATTGAATGTAACCCGACTCTTACGGCAAGAAAACTTAAGGAACAACATCCAAACCTCCTCGGTGGCACGTCCGTAAGAACCGTTCAGCGCGTGCTGCACGATGACCTTGGATATCGGAAAGTGAGGGCGCGGAAAAAGCCCCTGATTAATGACTCACAGAAGAAAAGGAGTGTTTTGTTCGCCAAGGAACATAAAGACTGGAACTTGGAGAGATGGAAGAGGGTGCCGTGGTCTGATGAAGCAACATTCCATGTCAGTGACACATCAGGACAGACAGTGTGGCAGGCGCGTGACTCGGACCCCCTCCCCTCGCTGCTGCTGTAAGACACCCTCAGCATTTAATGGTGTGGGGCAGCTTTGGGTATGGTGGCTTGGGTGAATTAGTGATATTACCGCAAAATGAGACTGTGACTAAAGAATCCTATTACATAATTCTGAACGAGCACTTGGAGTCGTCTTTTGAGAAAAGTGGCACAGACATTTTCCAGCAGGACGGCGCACCCCCACACACGGCAAAACTAATAAAAAACTGGCTATCTGACTGTGGTATTAATTATATCACAGAGTGGCCAGCGAACTCTCTTGATCTTTCACCCATTGAGAACCCTTGGGCCATAATCAAAGCCAGGTTAAGAGAAAAAGACACGTCATCTTTGCCCAAGCTGGAGGCGGAGATGCGCAGTGCCTGGGAGTCACTTGACCCAGACAATCTAAAAAGCCTCGCTGAATCTCTTCCAAAATGCCTAAAGGAAGTTCTCAATAGGAAGGGCAATCCAACCAAGTATTAGTAACAATTGGTGAGTATTTTCTGCAAAATTAAATGTTTGTTTATGAATTTATTTAACTGTTATAATAAGGTTTGCATACAATGAATGTGTGTTTAATGTGTAAAAAGCAATACGAAAAGTCAATTGGCGCAGAAAGTATCCCCCCCACCCCTCCCACCCCCCAAAAAAAATTTACAGTGCATCATACATGTGGAGGGGGGGTCCAGGGGGCACAGGGGTTGAGGTTAGCACATCATACATGTGGGGGGGGTCCAGGGGGGGCGCAGCCCTCCTTGATCAGCAGGGGGGTTGAGGGGGGTGAAGCCCCCCTGTCAGCTGTTAGGTCATAAGGTTAAGGACTTTCCTTACTTTTGAGACTAGGGAATTTTCCTTAATTTAGGGATATTTCTAGGGAAATTTTGGAAGCCCATTTTTCAGTGATTTTGCCTCCCCCCCCCAAAAAAAAAAAAAAAAAAAAACCAACTTGGTTCCTCACAGGTCCCCACATGGAGGTATTAAGGGTGGAGTGGCTGTGAGGCGTGCGGTCAGTACTGTCTCGGGTGAGCCCACCGCTCTCCCCCGTCCGCCATATTGTTGTAGGGGCTGTCACTTCAGTAGCACTTTCTTTTACCCCATTTTACACAGTTTATACTTACTTATAATATGCAGGCGTGTCAAATGAAACTACAGTGTTACTGCTACCCATATATTGCATGCCAACAGGTCCTTCAGACTATATATTATAATTATATTATACACAGAATCACATTCCACTAAATAGTACTAATTTATTCATCCTGGCTTTACTTCTGGCGCCTTTAAGAGATATTAGTCGTGCAGTAAACTGTCTGGCTGCATATCTGTTCCTGACCTGCAGATAGGTCTCGCCTACAGCCTTGATCAGTAACCCAAGGTGATTAGTGAACGGATCACTGTCTAACATGTGTTGTGCCAGGCTGGAGAAGACAGCCCTCTTCTGGAACTCAGACAGTACCGTACAAGTGTTACAATGTTGTGCCAAGTGTGTGTTGTCAACTTTGCATATGGTTGGTCACTATACTGTAAAACTTTCTCTCTGAATTTTCTTTCACACACGAGACAAATGGCAACATCTCTGGATGGAAAAGATAACCATAGGTGGCCTTTATTTTCAACTGAGATAAATCAATGAGTTGCATCCAGATGTTGGGTAAATAAAGCATTGCAGCACGACTCACAATTTAAAGATCTCTTAGGTTTTAAGCTGACAAATCCGGCTATTTTTATAGCCAACGATCTTGCCAGAGATGTTGCTAACAATTAGATCAAATAATCAATGTGCATATGTCCTGTACATCAGTCTTGTTTATAAAAGTTATGCATGCTTGCTTGAATATCAGATGTAAAAATGAATTAATAAATAACTCACTGGTGAAAAGTAATGGATGGATCAGATTTTTGTTCGCATGTTCATTGCACCCAAATGAAACACAGGTAGTCAGCATTCAAGACCACACACAGAGCGACACTCCTGCCTTCATTACTCTCGCTGCACGTGAGCTCTACTGAATTATAGACAGAGAATATGTGTGGATCGACTTGGGTCAAGACCTGACACCCCTTATTAATTATCTGTCCTCACCCTGACCTTGGTTTTTCTCGACCTGAGTCATCATAGCCCAACCCATAAACAGACCTGACTCTCCCTATTAACTATGTGACCTCACCCCAACCTCACCTCTTAGACAGGGGACAAACATGCATTCCAACGTAGCGAAATACTTCCATGACGACTTTCATCACTACCCAGCAGTTGCTGCCAAGCCCTACAAAAAGATGGCTGAGTGACAGTTCGCTGGCATCAGCCCAAGCGCCTCACGGCCTCTCCACCCTTTATACCTCTATGGGTCCCCAGGCTTGTGTTAGGGGTTAGGGGGGGCTGGGGTGGTGGAGGAACTATTCCTAAAATTTACCGGGTCTGGACACAGCCCCGCCCTGAAGGGTCTGGACACAGCCACCGCCCCGAAGGGACTGGACAGACAGCCCCGCTCAGAAGGGTCTGGACACAGTTCCGGCCTGAAGGGTCTGGACACACGGCCCCACACAGAAGGGTCTGGACACACAGCCCTGCCCCGAAGGGTTTGGACACACAGCCCCACCCCGAAGGGTCTGGACACACAGTCCCACCCCGAAGGGTCTGGACACACAGCCCTGCCCTGAAGGGTCTGGACACAGCTCTGCCCCAAAGGGTCTAAAGGGTCTAAAATGCACACTGAAAATTGTGGCAGAATGTTGCAGCAAACAAGAAAATCTATGGGTCCCAACAGGATGGGAAGTGCAACACTGCCTCCTCTGGTATTAGCTAATGCAGAACTAAGTCATTGTTTTCCCTGTTTGGTAGATTAAGAAGAGCATGAGGAAGTTTGCCATGTGGTCATTTACTCCCAGGCGAGTTTTCTCCCTCTGATTTACACTTCGTACCAAATCCCACCACAAGAAGTATCACGGGGCCAAGTGCGACACTTCAGCTGACAGGTACTGTATATAGCCCCGCCCTGAAGGGTCTGGACACACACAGCCCTGCCCTGAAGGGTCTGGAAACACAACCCTACCCTGAAGGGTCTGGACACACAGCCCCCCCCCTGAAGAGTCTGGACACACAGCCCACCCCTGAGGAGTCTAGACACACAGCCCCACCCTGAAGGGTCTGGACACACACAGCCCCACCCTGAAGGGTCTGGACACACAGCCCCGCCCTGAAGGGTCTGGACACACAGCCCCGCCCTGAAGGGTCTGGACACACAGCCCCACCCTGAAGGGTCTGGACACACACAGCCCCGCCCTGAAGGGTCTGGACACACAGCCCCGCCCTGAAGGGTCTGGACACACAGCCCCGCCCTGAAGGGTCTGGACACACAACCCCACCCTGAAGGGTCTGGACACACACAGCCCCGCCCTGAAGGGTCTGGACACACACAGCCCTGCCCTGAAGGGTTTGGACACCCACAGCCCCCGAAGGGTCTGGACACACACAGCCCCGCCCTGAAGGGTCTGGACACACACAGCCCCACCCTGAAGGGTCTGGACACACAGCGGTAAAATTCTAGTGTTTGCCCATACTCCCCCCTCCCCCCATACAAGCCTGGGGACCTGGTGGGAACACGGGGTTTCGGGTGGGGGACACGAAATCCATCGCAATCACGTATTTTTTTTTAGTGTGTTGGGGGGGTAAAAACTCCCTAGATCTAGGGATTTTTCCTCCCACCACCACCAAAATGAGCGTTTGCGACGAATTTAGTGTTTCCCATACAGAAACCACGCACTCACTGGATCCCCAAGCTTGTTTTGGGAAAAAACCGTAGAGAACCCACCAAACGATGCTCACCTCACCATCTGGCATGGCGCCGGAGGCCATCTGCGCTCACATAAACCGCCTACACCACACTCATGCCCTCTCTCTTTAGTAGGTTGTCACCTCATCGCAAGGTTTCTGTCCTCCAAGTAGAGTCCATGGCACCAAACACAGTGTATCTTCATTGTTTATCACTGACACAAGCAAAACCACCGGCTAGCCGTGATCCGTTCAACGCCGCGCCTTAAACAGTACTGCGGGTTCTTGGGCAAGTGAAGGATGTCGAACCTCCTGCCCGAGCTGTTCAAACACGTGAATCCTTACTGACCGCATTTTGAATCTGATTCATGGGTTCGTATTCTCAGTATACAAGGTGATTGTGGATACTGAGCGTAACAGGCCTCTATGTACCGTTGGCTGCTATGTACCACCGGCTGCTATGTACCATCCCTGGCTGCTATGTACCATGATTATAGCTATGTAACATTATTATTAATATAATTAATAATAATGTTTATTTGTTCGCCACGCAAATAGAGAATAGAGCAAATAGAGCTCTGCTCATTATTTGCTTCGAAAAGGGCAACTTAGGAACTCCAGTGGATCTGCTCACTATTGCTTCGAAACTTCAGTGAACTTGTTCAGTATTTGCTTCCTAACTTCAGTTATCCTTTTTATACTACCATGGCATCAGCACTACCATGGCATCAGCACTACCATGGCATCAGCACTTTTCCTTTGCTCAGGATGTGGATTGTGTGTTCGCCCTACTAAGGATTTCAGAGGCTGTGCGGCCTCGTTTTTTGGGAATAATATCGTAACGAACAATCGTATCGGTACGAGATTTTGCGACAGTGTATTTCACACACTGCCTTAATTTTTAAGGGTATCGCCAACCGCCACAAGTAGAGAATAAAGGCACTTGTCCCTATACCAAGAGGGTAAAGTCATCAGTGTCAGGCAAGGATACGAACACAACTACCAGAGGCTCCGCCCACCTTGTTCCTCTTCCCTCCATCTCCCGCCTCCTCCCTTCTCCCTCACTCTCTCTCTCTCTCTCTCTCTCTCTCTCTCTCTCTCTCTCTGGAAGATACATACATACTCGAGAATGATTTTTTTTTTCAATTAAGGCATGCTTGATGTGATACTGGGACTTTAATTTTGAGCATAGTGATGCACATCTGGGCCGTGGACGTAATGACATGTGAGAGTAGGGTGAGGTGGTAAATGATGACTACCATGATTGATGGTAGAACGATTGCTCGCTTGTATTTGTTTCTCTCTCGTTTGTTTTTGTTGTTTCGCAATTCTTCCCGTTACCATACTTTCAGCTCTTCCTGACAATAAAATTAATAGCACCACTATAATTTGGCGATAAGAGCACCATTACTTTTATCAGTAGGTACATGCTATACAATAGCCCTACGAAAACGTACACCATAAACCACCAAACCACTACGCTACCAATAGTTACGGAGGTAATTAGGCTATGTAAGTAACACGTTACCCTACTCTCAACTTTATTTAAAGGATGCCTATCAGTATTAGAAAGAGTATATAACGCCACTACAATTAATGCATGCCTTTCATTCATTATAGTTACGAAGCTACATGAGAGAGAGAGAGAGAGAGAGAGAGAGAGAGAGAGAGAGAGAGAGAGAGAGAGAGAGAGAGAGAGGGAGACGGGCGGCGGCGGGAGATGGAGGGAAGAGGAACAAGGTGGGCGGAGCCTCTGGTAGTTGTGTTCGTATCTTTGCCTGACACTGATGACTTTACCCTCTTGGTATAGGGACAAGTGCCTTTATTCTCTACTTGTGGCGGTTGGCGATACCCTTCAAAATTAAGGCAGTGTGTGAAATACACTGTCGCAAAATCTCGTACCGATACGATTGTTCGTTACGATATTATTCCCAAAAAACGAGGCCGCACAGCCTCTGAAATCCTTAGTAGACAGGAAGCCCTTATCTGTGACGGATGCAACAAGCGCTTCCACCGCTTATGTGGTACAGCAATTTCACAGCAAATAGTATTATTGTATGCAGCTTTAATATGTTTATGCTTTTGTGTTATCTTTTACTGTAGTTTCATTACTTTTATATCATGTGTTTTTAATTTTTTTCTTACAATAAATATTTTATCTTCCTACTTGGTATCTGGTACATAACAGCCTTGTTTGGTACACATAAGCCAAAGCAGTGGTACATAGGAGCCGGTACATAGCAGCCCAACAATGGTACATATAAGCCAAAGCAGTGGTACATAGGAGCCGGTACATAGCAGCCGACGGTACATAGCAGCTAGCCTCCAGAATACGATAATATGCCTCCATATTTCATAGTTAAAAAAAACAAAATACATGTCCCTCAACCATAATATGAAAGCAGAAGTACTTAAAAGTAAAGAAGCTGAATTAATCCCCTTCCCCCAACGATCTTGGGGGGACCCACAGGAAGTCGGGGTATTTGGGTGGGGGAGCATATTTAAACTACTCCAACCGAACTTTACGACCTGCTAACGGGGGGGGGCTTTGCCCCCCTTGACCCCCCTGCTAACCAAGGGGGGGGCTGCACCCCCCCCTCTTAAAATAATCCAACCTAACTTTACGACCTAACAGCTAACTGAGGGACACTGAATACAAGTAACCTGTGTTCGAACCTGCTTCACGCGTTCGTACATGATACCAGTAAGTGAATACATAGTCGTATATGCCGGTTGCAAGATTCCTATGACGTAAATTACTTACCGTTTAGATGCTTCATTATGACCTTAATACTGTAACAGGGGGCTTTGCCCCCCTTGAACCCTTCTTTGGTATGGCGAGTGAGTGAAATTGCGTGGTTTCCATACGTTGTAAAAAAAAACGGAATGTATGAAATTTCCTTACATCCAAGTAATTGTAAGGAATTTCCCTACATCTAGGGTATTTTTCAACCCCCCATAACTCAAAAACTATGCATTTGCGACGCATTTCATGTTTAGCACCGCATCCCCCCCGGTCTCAATGGCCCCCTAGCCAATTTTGGTTGCGAGGGGTAAGTATGGGCAAACACTAGAATAATACCCACACAGCCCCGCCCTGAAGTGTCTGGACACACAGCCCCACCCTGAACGGCCTGGACACAGCCCTGCCCTGAAGGGTCTGGACACACAGCCCCCCCCCCGAAGGATCTGGACACAGCCCTGCCCTGAAGGGTCTGGACACACACAGCCCCGCCCTGAAGGGTCTGGACACACACAGCCCCGCCCTGAAGGGTCTGGACACACAGCCCCTCCCCGAAGGGTCTGGACACACACAGCCCCGCCCCGAAGGGTCTGGACACACACAGCCCCGCCCTGAAGGGTCTGGACACACACAGCCCCGCCCTGAAGGGTCTGGACACACAGCCCCGCCCTGAAGGGTCTGGACACACAGCCCCGCCCTGAAGGGTCTGGACACACAGCCCCGCCCTGCAGGGTCTGGACACACACAGCCCCGCCCTGAAGGGTCTGGACACACAGCCCCTCCCCGAAGGGTCTGGACACACACAGCCCCGCCCTGAAGGGTCTGGACACACACAGCCCCGCCCTGAAGGGTCTGGACACACACAGCCCCGCCCTGAAGGGTCTGGACACACAGCCCCGCCCTGAAGGGTCTGGACACACACAGCCCCGCCCTGAAGGGTCTGGACACACACAGCCCCGCCCTGAAGGGTCTGGACACAGCCCCGCCCGGAAGGGTCTGGACACACACAGCCCCGCCCTGAAGGGTCTGGACACACACAGCCCCGCCCTGAAGGGTCTGGACACACAGCCCCGCCCTGAAGGGTCTGGACACACACAGCCCCGCCCTGAAGGGTCTGGACACACAGCCCCGCCCTGAAGGGTCTGGACACACAGCCCTCCCTGAAGGGTCTGGACACACACAGCCCCGCCCTGAAGGGTCTGGACACACAGCCCCCTGAAGGGTCTGGACACACACAGCCCCGCCCTGAAGGGTCTGGACACACAGCCCCGCCCTGAAGGGTCTGGACACACACAGCCCCGCCCTGAAGGGTCTGGACACACACAGCCCCGCCCTGAAGGGTCTGGACACACAGCCCCGCCCTGAAGGGTCTGGACACACAGCCCCGCCCTGAAGGGTCTGGACACACACAGCCCCGCCCTGAAGGGTCTGGACACACACAGCCCCGCCCTGAAGGGTCTGGACACACAGCCCCGCCCGGAAGGGTCTGGACACACACAGCCCCGCCCTGAAGGGTCTGGACACACAGCGCCGCCCTGAAGGGTCTGGACACACAGCCCCGCCCTGAAGGGTCTGGACACACACAGCCCCGCCCTGAAGGGTCTGGACACACAGCCCCGCCCGGAAGGGTCTGGACACACACAGCCCCGCCCTGAAGGGTCTGGACACACACAGCCCCGCCCTGAAGGGTCTGGACACACAGCCCCGCCCTGAAGGGTCTGGACACACACAGCCCCGCCCTGAAGGGTCTGGACACACAGCCCCGCCCTGAAGGGTCTGGACACACAGCCCCGCCCTGAAGGGTCTGGACACACAGCCCCGCCCTGAAGGGTCTGGACACACAGCCCCGCCCGGAAGGGTCTGGACACACACAGCCCCGCCCTGAAGGGTCTGGACACACACAGCCCCGCCCTGAAGGGTCTGGACACACAGCCCCGCCCTGAAGGGTCTGGACACACACAGCCCCGCCCTGAAGGGTCTGGACACACAGCCCCGCCCGGAAGGGTCTGGACACACACAGCCCCGCCCTGAAGGGTCTGGACACACACAGCCCCGCCCTAAAGGGTCTGGACACGACAGGGACAGGCTGCGGCACACAGTCGCAGTAACGGAAGCAACACTTGCCTGGGAGAAATAACGCCTTCTTCTTCTGTAGACCTGTGGCGCTTTGTACCGCTGCTTGGGTCTCCACACCTTGGTCTTCCTGCCTTGGTGGCCTTAGTATTGTTCTCTCCGCTTCCAGTGCCGTTACACGGCTGGCCAGGGTCTGCTGATGAGCTGGTTAGTTATCGAGTTGAGTTGAGTTGAGTTGGGCGGTCGGTCGGGAGTCTTGCCTTTGTAACGGCACTCCCTGATGTCTGATTAAACTTTTGACTTGTCGTCTTGCTTCGTAGTGCCGTACGTGTACTATTTTCGGTAGAGTTATCGGATTTCTTTCCCCTATATAACAAGTTCCTCTTTTGGAGAGCAAGTTTGATTTCATTATTGAACCGTACGGAGGATTTTTAATTTTTCGGTGGTTTTCACAAGATTGCACGGATTTATTTTGTTCAGTTAGTAATCGAGCTTTAAAGTCTTGCCAAGATTCTTCAACGTCGATGTTGGATACTAATATATATATATATATATATATATATATATATATATATATATATATATATATATATATATATATATATATATATATATATATATATATATATATATATATATATTCTCTGCAGTCCTTGTTTGAGCTCTTATTGTGGTGCCCTCGGCTCTCCTGCTCTTCATTTAAGGCACCACTGAGTGTGTTGGGGTTCACAAGAAACAAAACTAAAAACCCGTAATGAAAAAATAACCGCGAAACCAAATCGCGGTGTGGAATGGAGTCTAAGACAATCAAGAGAACGTTAAATTACTCTGACAACCCTACTCTCTCCTCGTGTCTGTGTTAATGAAGAGAAAAAAAAAGAATTTTGGTAGCGTGGTAAGTATGACACGAAGGAGGAGGGAATAAGGGTGACTCCTACCAGTGATTAACGTGGAATATGGGGTAGGGTAGGGAGGAAACAAGCAGTGTTACATTATATGGTCTCGGTTTATTAGGACACTGGGTATTTATAAATAATCTGCCACCCCTTGAAGAGGGGGGGTGGGGGGGGTGGGGGAAGACGATTTAACTCAACCTATCCTGTAACGGCGACGGGACAGCGAGTCTTAAAAGGACCAAGGGCGATCGATGGAGGCCTCTATAGTCACAACTCTGTCATTATCCTGTTATTACCAATATTACAAGATAACGCAATACATACAAAGAAAAGGGGGGAAAAAACATTTATAAATATATAGGCGACGGCAACACTCCCCTTAATTAATTCCTCCTATACCAGTCACGAAACTCGCCAAGCGACACTCACATCAGCACTTTTCCATACGTAACCTAGTGTTTTAATGTTGATGATCTAAGTATGAAATTTCTTCACCGAAGATATTTCATACCCCGAAGTTTTTTTCATAAAACACCGGGCCACGCATGCGCAGTAGGGAGGAGACAACTTCTTTTTTTTTCTGAGAAGCGGAAAAAAGTAGCGATTAACGCTAGTTTGGTTACAAAAGTAACGAAGATACCGATATATATATATATATATATATATATATATATATATATATATATATATATATATATATATATATATATATATAGATATATATATATATATATATATATATATTTAAATAAGTAGCGAATGGCCGATAACCCGATTTTTGATATCAGCGATAAAGTATCGCGATAACTTATCGCGATAACGCCCAGCTATGGTTTTAAGTCTTTTGCATCCAATGTTTTCGCTCCACAATACTACTCGGGAGCACTTGTTATTCATTCACCTTCTGCCCTCTCTGTCTTTAAAACTGTTAACCATTACATTTAAATCTCCAGCCGTAATTGTATCAACTGAGTAACTCTTAAATTCATCTCATTCATCCAGGTGAGGTGAGGAAGGGAGGGAGGAAGGGTGAGGTGTGTATTTAATGTAAATGTAGTTTTGTTTTCGGTGTAAGAATAACTATATTAAAACATAATATGACTGACAGAAATTAATCAACATCTACTTCTACTTGAAAGTAGGTATACGCTCCCTGAAAGTCAAGATCAAGACTTAAAGCAGCCAGCTTCGCTATTAACTAACAGGTTTTTTTTATGTCTGGTCATCCATGTTTCCACCTCCTTCATCTCTTACTCCCCCTCCTCCTCCTCCTCCTCTTTCTCCTCCACTTCCTCTTAAGCCCCGTTCACACTGTGCCGACTCTTGGCCAAGACAACCCACGACTCTAGGGTACACGAGGTCTTGGGTGTTTATGTGAAAGGGTCGGGCATGTCTTGAAAGAGGTCTTGAGACTGCTGTGCCGACGTCGTGACGGGAGTCTGGAGTCGTGAAGGGTAGCGCTAAAATGTATTCCATGCTAAACTTTCACGACAAGAGTCGGCAAGAGTCTGGACCAACCGTCACTTCCGGTTGAGGTCTGAGGGAGGTCTGGGGCAGTCGTGACGACTGTCGTCAACAGTCTTAGCTTGTCTTGAGACAGTCGTGACGACTGTTGGGGCCATTTTTCAAATTATTACAGTTTCCTGTCGGCATAATCGTCTGTGCAGACTACTTAAGAATGATGAGGGACTGTCGTGACGACAGTCTTCGCCTAATGAAGGACGTTCGTGACGACTGTCGGCTCAGAAATATTGGCTAACACTGCTGCCATCAAAAAAATTATGTATTTATTTTGCAATCACACAATACAATAACAACTGGGCATGGTCACATATCCCTGGCACAAACTTGGGAGCCGCACAGTACGCACGCACTCCTTTTGCCTCGATCTCTCTTGTGTTGAATGACAGGTTGCCACCCTGAGGTCGGAAAAATGTGGAATGCAACATTTCACTCTCCAATATGGAATGGATCCATATTTAAAGGAACGGGTGGCAACCCAAGAATTTCTTGAGCATGCAATGAGTGACAGCCGCAGCACACTGCTGGTGGAGGCAAGAGGGAGCGGGGAGGCACTTTACGTCGCGTATTTTACACGTATTTTAGGACGAACCTTTGACAAATTTTACAGGCTGGTTTTGTGATTAACCGAAAAATGCGTTCACTACAATTTTAAAATACTGAATTTTATCTGCTTGACCATTCAGATAACAAAACACCGTACGGAACAAATGCCGTTCCGTATTGGTTCAAAACGGAACGATGCATTTCATTCTCGAATACAGAACGATTCCGTATTTTAAGGAACGGCAAGACAGTCGCCAAGACGGTCGCGAAGACGGTCAGGAAGACCGTCGGCCAACTCCTTGGCAACTGTCGGCCAGCCAGTTGACAGACAATCTGGAAGACTGTCGTCAAGCCGTCAAGACTGTCGGCCAATCGGTCGGCAGATTCGTGGTTGTCATAGACATGGCGCCATTTAAAAAAATGACCGTTGGGACTCGTCTTGAGACTAGTTGGCAGCATGCCGCAGACATTCTGCCAACTAGTTGGCCGAATGTCCCAGACAGTCGGCAATCATGGTAGCCGACACCAAGACGCCAAAAAATTCTTGGAGCGTGGGAGCCGACTAGTCAAATGCAGTAGTCGCTGGGTTGTCGTGGCCAAGAGTCGGCACAGTGTGAATGGGGCTTAACTCTTTCTCGTCCTCGTCGTCCTTCTTTTCCAACTCTCCTTATTTCTCGATGTCCAACTCCTCTTCATAGTTCCCTCCTTTCCAGGTCGAGGGACCTAAGCTGACGGCTACATGATTTCCCTGGAGAGTCTAGACCTGGATGGGCGAACGAACAGGCATGAAAATTATCATATCGTGTGTGTGTGTGTGTGTGTGTGTGTGTGTGTGTGTGTGTGTGTGTGTGTGTGTGTGTGTGTGTAATAATAATAATAATAGTAATAATAATAATAATAATAATAATAATAATAATAATAATAATAATAATAATAATGATAATAATAATAATAATAATAATAATAATAATAATAATAATAATAATAATAATAATAATGATAATAGTAATAATAACGAAAATAATGATCAATTTATTTAGTAATTGAGAGAGAGAGAGAGAGAGAGAGAGAGAGAGAGAGAGAGAGAGAGAGAGAGAGAGAGAGAGAGAGAGAGAGAGAGAGAGAGAGAGAGAGAGAGAGAGAGAGAGAGAGAGAGAGAGAGAGAGAGAGAGAGAGAGAGAGAGAGAGAGAGAGAGCGCAGGCTTCACCGGTAATTACCTGACGAAACAGTAGGCAGGTTGTCGTCTCTCCTTTGATTGGCTGGTCTCCTGTCTGTTACCGGACACGAGGAGGAGGGAAGAAATTGATACTAGAATAAGAAAATGAAAGAGCGGAGGAAGAGAGCAAGATTGAAAAGTGAAATAGGAGAAATTAAAGAGAATATCCACGAAGGAAGGAAGAGTGGATGAACAAAAGGGAAAAGAGATTTAGAAAAGTGGAATGATAATAATGACGTTCATTGCTGTTGCAGCATTCACTTCCGCTGATAATTAATTAATGTAAAAAAATGTCTGTCTGTTTGCTTGTCTCCTATATGAAAAATGATAATAAATGGCATATTTTCAGAAAATATACATATCACAGATAAATTATATCTGAGTAAAAATATAACAAGTTGAGTTGGGGACTTGGTGTGTTGGTATATGCAGTTCATCTTATTTTTACTTCCTACCCTATATCCATGGCTATTTACTTAACACTTGCGAACTTAATGGCCACTCTAAGTTATTTACCACGCCCTTATTTCTATATACCATCAACCGAAATGTTTATATACACAGGGGATCAAACTAAACATTCAGTTATGTTAGAGCCCAGTACCCTATCTGTTGCTTGTGTAGCCTACAACAAGGGTGTAGAGCAGGTATGTATTGTGCTGATAGAATAGACGAGAAAAAGAAGAAAGAACTTGGGTTACCTTGCTTCCTGGCGCTGGTGTCTTCTCAGCTACAGTAACCTTTGGGCTTTGGCTCATTTGGTGTCTAAATGTTAAAAAGTTATTTTAAGTTTTGCAGATCAACAACAAAACTCTTGTTCTTAACAATTTCCTATTAAACGAGTAAGAAGTTTATGTAGCTAAGAAAGCACCAACGGTTGGGAGACAGGATACCAAATTACTCGTGTCCAGGAACATATTTAAGTAAATCAGGGAAGTAATCCATGATAGCAAGATGCAAGCTTAACAATGGTACCGAGCTGATCACTACTTTGAAACTGGACGTCAGCGGATAAAAAAACTAAAGCGGACAAAAATCTGTGCCAGCTAGCGTTGTTTTCTCTTATCTTTAATTTATAAGTGATCCTCCTACCACAGTGCAATGTTGGTGTTTCAAGATTTTGTCCCTCCGTGGAGGAGCCGTGGGCCTTTTGTGTGGGGACGGCCCATGAAGAGGGTGTTGGCATCAGCCGATAAAGTCTGTCTGTCGACGAGGACTTGAGAACTGACTGGCCTACCACAATACATTCTTACTGGCCGACACCTTTCTTGACGTGTGCCACCTTGTATGAATAACTGCAAACGACTCGCAGGTTGTCGTTTCTATTCTCATCATAAACTTAGTAAGAATTGGGTATCGATAATCTAACAAAAAAATAATAATATAATGCCCATACAAACACTCCATATATTACCAGTGATAAACATTTGACAGTGTGCTTAAAGAAAAAGAAATACCCCCCAAAATATTTCGGTGCTCCAACAAGTGCACGTTTTCTGAGTACGTTTTCTGTTGATTTCTTCGTAATCAATAAAAGGCGCCACTATGCCGCGTGAAGTTTATACCATCGCATCGTATCCTTTAGAGTCCTGTGTACCTTGAATAGGGCGCTTCAAAAAGTTGTCTGTGTGTGTCACACAGAAGCTGACCCACCTTCTCCACGGCGCGGTGGATACTACCATGAAGTCCCAGCGGTACCCATTTATCAGTTACCTGAGCTCAGAAGAGAGAGTTCTTTCTACATAAGAACATAAGAACGTAAGGAGTCTGCAAGAGACCGGTTGGCCTATACAAGGCAGCTCCTGTACACTTAACTCCACCTTACCTCACCATCCATGGCTTTATCTAACCTCTTCTTGAATGTATCTACGGTATTGGCACCCACAACATGGCCCAGCCTGTTCCATTCGTCCACCACTCTATTGGTGAACCAATTCTTGCCTATGTCTTTGTTAAATCTGAATTTGTCTAATTTAAAACCATTGCTACGCGTCCTACCTGGCTCTTTTACTATCAAAATCTTATTGACATCCCCTTTATTAAATCCATTCATCCATTTATACACTTCGATCAAGTCTCCTCGCAACCTTCGCCTTTCTAACGAGTATAAATTTAAATGCTTCAGCCTGTCTTCATAAGGCAAGTTTCTCACCCCCTGAATCATCTTTGTCATCCTCCTCTGTACAAATTCTAACATCTTGATATCCATTCTAAAGTAGGGGGACCAGAACTGAACTGCATAATCGAGATGAGGTCTAACTAGTGCTAAGTAAAGTTTGAGGATGACTTCAGCGCTTCTATTGCTCACGCTCCTTGAGATGAAATCAAGTACTCTGTTTGCCCGATTTTTAGCCTGAATGCATTGAGCCCAAGGACGGAGGTCAGCGCTTACTAGGACTCCCAAGTCTCTCTCACGCCCAGACCTACTTAGAGGAGTGCCATTTAAGGAGTAATTGTGTGAGGGGTTATTCCTACCTACACTCAGAATGCTACACTTCCCGACATTGAATTCCATCTGCCACTTTCCCGCCCAATCATATAGTCTGTCAAGCTCATCCTGGAGTACGCTAGCGTCCCTGTCTGATTGGATTACTCTACCGATCTTGGTATCATCTGCGAACTTGCTGACATCACTACTAATTCCTGTGTCCAAGTCATTGATGTAAATAATAAAGAGCAGAGGACCCAGCACCGACCCTTGTGGGACGCCACTCGTAACACTGCCCCATTCAGATTTTTTACCATTGATTTGCACTCCCTGCTTCCTACCACTAAGCCACGCCCTGATCCAGTTCAAAACTTTTCCATCTATGCCGTGAGCCTGTAATTTTAGTAATAGCCGGTGATGGGAACTTTGTCGAACGCTTTACTGAAATCTAGATACAATATGTCATAGTTTTCATCTCGGTCAACTGCCTCGACTACTTTAGTGTAGAAGGACAACAGGTTAGTAAGGCAAGACCTACCCTTTGTGAATCCATGCTGTAAATCATGAATTAAACTATGCTTTTCTAGATGGTCTCGAATGCTCCCGGCTATAATTGACTCCAACAACTTTCCTACAACTGATGTTAAGCTAACTGGGCGATAATTTGAGGTAGCTGACTTGTCTCCCTTTTTGAAAATCGGCTACTTTCCATTGATTGGGCACATAATCAGAATTTACCGACATTTTAAAGATATCGGTAAGCGGGCCACTGATGACCTCTTTGCACTCTTTCAGCACCCTTGGGAATACTTCGTCTGGGCCCGGCGATTTGTTTTTCTTCAACCTACTAATCTCATCCTGGACTACTTGCCTAGTGATGATCACATCCCTCAACTTGTCGTTCCCTTCGCCCTCATATACCTGAACTCTCTCCGGAATGGTTGTTAGATTTTCCTGCGTGAAAACTGAGAGGAAATAGTCATTCATCATTTGGCTCATATCTTCTCCATTCTCGACGAGCTCACCTGTGTTAGTTTTCAACCGTCCAGTTCTGCCCCTAGTTTTCGTTCTGTACAATCTGAAGAAGCCCTTGGGATCGCTTTTGGCCTCGTTGGCGACCCTAATCTCATAATTTCTTTTTGCTAGGCGGGTGTTCCTCTTCACCGACCTGGTTAGCTCAACATACCTACCCCTGAGGTGGGTTTCTCCGTTCTTTATTTTCCTATAAATTCCTCTCTTCAAGCCTATCTCATGCTTGAGTCTGCGGGTCATCCATTTGGGGTCGTTATTTTCCTTCCTACGTGCTTGGTAAGGGATATGCTGTCTCTGACCCTCTGCAATTACTCTAACTAAATTATTGTAGGTCATTTCTACATGACTCCCCTGTCTTTCCGACTCCAGCCCTGAGATCTGGCCCTCATCCAGCCCTAAGGTTCCCCAATTTACCTCCTCAAGGTGTCTTCTGAGCCCCTCATAATCAGCTCTTCTAAAGTCAGGCACCATCACAGGGTTGAGTTCATGGGTCACCGCCCAGTCTAATTTAAACCTAATTTCCTTGTGATCACTGCCACCTAATTCTCCCCCAACATCCAGCTCGCTGATCATATTCTCGTTGTTAGTTAAGACCTAGTCTAGAGTGTTGTTACCTCTGGTGGGCTCAGTCACTGCCTGCTTGAGAAAATTGTCATGTATTACTTTCAGAAAATCCTCAGATTCTAAATCACCCACCACGCCTTCCCAATCTATATTCCTATAATTAAAATCCCCCATTATGCAGACATTGTTGCTCCTGCTCTCCCTGCCTACCTCTTGCAGTAATATATCAGTGTCCTGCCTGCTAAGGTTGGGTGGCCTGTAAAGAGCCCCAAGAATTAGTTTGTCTATCCCTTTGTGGACGTCCACCCAAACTGATTCTGAGTCGCCATTTGTTTGAACAGAGTTGTTAGCGGAATATTTAAGTGTGTCTTTAACATAATGTGTCCTCTCCCCTTCTTCCCTTTCTATCTTTGTGAAACATCTGATAACCATCTATTTCATACTCCGACATGAAGTTTTTGTTTGCAGTATCCACCCATGTTTCCGTGATAGCTATAATGTCGAATTTCTCGACACATGCTTTCCCCCTCAGTAGATCTATCTTGTTCCTGAGACTCCTACTGTTGGTGTAATAAGACGTTAGCCCATCCTTTCTTACATCCTTTCGATTACTCCTACGCCCCCTAGTCCCAGTCTGCGATGCATAGCCACTGATGTGGGATGGTCCTGGCTGGCATCACGATTCCAGCATGATTGAATGACGAACACGCACGCACGCACGCACGCACGCACACACACACACACACACACACACACACACACACACACACACACACACACAGGTTTGACTTTGTCGTGTGACTGAGCAATGTACAACTTGGAACACCTTCACGTGTTTAAAGTATTTTGTGCATTATGTACCTTTTATATTCCACTCCCAGTCTTCATATTGTTGTTATATTTGAAAAACTGCAATGACGCAGTGAAAAATTTCGAATGTAACATCTGAGTGGCGGGGATCGAACCAGGGCCTTTTTGGAAGTATTTGCCTGACATGCTATCTTTTTACTCGCCGCCAGGCTTAATGATAAAGTCTAATATTTTCGGGCGTGTTTTGCTCTTTCTTTAGCCTGTAAGACAATTTTCTCTTCGTAATAGGTGCTCCTAACATCACCATAGCCGATCCAGGATTCAGGACGTTTCCTAAGGTAGAGGAGGTAGCGTTATAATTGTATTTCGTAAAGAATCCTTTTAACCAAAAACTAACTAAAATTATGAATATTCATTTCCTTGAACACAATACAGGTGGGGTGAAGAGACGCGGCCGTGATCAGTTTTTTGACCGGGAGTCACGCACTGCATCATTTAACAGCCTTCCAAATCTAGTTGCTCCGACTAGGGGCAGATGCAGACCGTCCCTTAGGACCAGTCCATCCTGGCCGTAGAGATTGTCCAGGCGTTGAAGAATCCCCAGTCAAGTTTTCTGCAAAGTCTGCAAGCGGCTGTTAAGGCTGAAAACCTTGCTGTAGAACTCGCTCGCCGCTGACATCCATGGAAGAATTCTTGAAATTAAAATGTTTGGTGAACAAGTCTAAGATACTTATCCAGCAGGTTCTCCGAGCGGGTTTTGCAGACGTCGCTGGTACCTACGGGGAGAACAAAAAGAGAGTCTTTGAAGCCTAGATGGAGACCCGTTGAGGGCAGCTGTGATGTCATCAACACCCACTCCAGGATAACAATAATTGCGTCTTCGTCGGGGGACTCTTCCGCAGAATTCAACCACCTGGTGGCGAATCATGGAGTCCCCAACCAAGTAAGTGTTCTTCTCCTCCTCCTCCTCCTCCTCTAGTATAGCAGATCTGTTGAAGCAATATGTAGGGTAAATGGGGTGGTTAGGACTCTCGCTCCTCCTCTCACGGTAGTGAAGCCCGCATTAACAGGTGTAGTAATTCTTGTACACAGAAGAGAATATAGAAATAAAGTTGTGATCGGAGGAGTCCAACAGGGAGAATAGTTTAGCAGAAAAAGCTGAAGGATTGTATGTTAGGAAGAAATCTAGGGAGCTGGGCATGTCCCGAAGGTGGTTAGGGATGGGTGTAGGGTACAAACCAACTGCTTTAGACCATAAAGGCGAACAAAGTTGTATGCTTGTTTACTAGTCTCATGAACAAGCCTAATAGAGTGTGCAGTCCTTACCCCGGCTTGTATTTGCTCTCCCATGTCTGTGATGATGATAAAGAGGCTCACGACACCTGCCTAGAGAAGGCTTGTGGCTTGTAGGAGTCTCATCAGCGTTGCCTGCCGAGCACCGCCCTCCATAGGATATTTCGGTCGAGTTTGCTCTCGTAACCTCAACCCATCCAAGGGCGATCGACAAGGGAGTGGGTCTGGGAACCATTTTGTCCGACCATTGAGACGACCCTCTTAGCATTGAAAGCCCTTTTCCAGTAAGGAACACACACACACACACACAATGACAGACGGTTTTCTAAAATAAAAAGAAAGGAAAGCTCTGACGAAAAAGAAGGAAAACAAAAAAGCTAGATAAACAAGCGAGGTAAAAAGTCTTTAAATAGCTTCAAAAAGACTTTGTTTGCGTCTCTCCGACCCACCCGCCGTCTGCCCCTCCACTCGCCTCACTTCTTTTCAGACCCAACAATGCAAAGCGTGTATACTTCTGTGACGTAACGGCCCCATGCGTGACGTCACAAGCCAAGCGACCGATGAACACAACAGAGTGTTGAGGTGAGATGTACAGCTTTATTCAAGGGGAGCAGACGCACGGATGGGATGAGAGGGGGGAGAGTCGGGCAAGGCATACGGCGAGTGTAGGGAGTAGAAGGGAGTTACAAATAAGACTAGCTTGTAGGGGGTTTTAGAGAAGGAATGCATACGCTCTCTCTCTCTCTCTCTCTCTCTCTCTCTCTCTCTCTCTCTCTCTCTCTCTCTCTCTCTCTCTCTCTCTCTCTCTCTCTCTTTCTCTCTTACTCTCTTTCTCTCTTACTCTCTTTCTCTCTTACTCTCTTTCTCTCTTACTCTCTTTCTCTCTTACTCTCTTTCTCTCTCTCTTGCTCTCACTCGCTTACATAATGTCGCTAAATCAAAGGGTAAATTTCAGCTGTCCTGATGACCATTTATTAAGCCGGACTCCATAATTATAAACTCTCTAAGGAGGATCAGAGATGAGCTCCGGAGAGCAGGATGAGCCAAACAAGATGGTGCCACTATAAAACACTTGTCGGCGCCATAACGAGATGGGTCCGATTAGCAGCCGCATCAAGAATTCTACCGGCGTAATGGGCTGAGCTTAGAAGTAAAATTTGTCTGTTGGAAAGCGGGTTCATGCGCTGCAGCTGCGTGTGGCTCCGGTGCTCTTCTCCGTCACATTGGCCCTTGAGTCTTGGGAGGAAAGTTGAAAAGTTTCGTTTAGTCGGCGCAGCATCTGTGGTCATGTGCCGGAGAGAGACAGAAGGGGAAGGAATTATAGGAGAAGGGAACAGATCCCAGGAGTCGGGACACAACCCCCGATTAATACCTGGTACCCATTCACTGCTGGGTGAACAGGGGCGTAGGGTATCGGAAAAGCCGCCCAAATCTTTCCACTCCGCCCGGGTATCGAGCCCGGGCTCTCTCGGTTGTGAGCCGAGTGTGCTAACCACTGCACCACGAAGCCGTATTGGGAGGAGGAGAAACCATTAACCCGGAATACAGGGCACATATAAATTCCGGGTTACCTCGGTTTACTTTCCTCAGGTGTTCCAAGGCACTCATTATCTTCTAGCCGAAAGGGAAAATGAACAGCTTGGTGGGCTGCACGCCGGCTGCCCAAGCCAGGAATCAAATCCAAGCCCGCATATGTGTGTGTGTGTGTGTGTGTGTGTGTGTGTGTGTGTGTGTGTGTGCGTGTGTGTGTGTGTGTGTGTGTGTGTGTGTGTGTGTTCTTACATATCTGTTTCAGCGGATATTACCAGTAATTGCCTGCCGGCCTGTCTGCCTGTAAAGCATCGCAGGAGCGGACACTTTAATCACCTCTTCAGCGACAATGAATTTGCGGCTTGAATTTCGTGACGGCCGGCCGCTCGTTCCTTGGCCCGTCCAGGCACCCTGTTTCTTGCCCTGCATAACATCCTGTCCCTTGAAAACAAATTGCCGATGCCGTTGGAATAGAAACCTTATGTAAGCCAATCAGAAATAATATTGCATCAGTAGGCTTAACATCGCATCGAGGCGAAATGGATATTGATATTAAGCATTTTCACCATAAATGTATTGGTCTCAGATTCAACGTTAATTTATTGATAAAGGTGGAAAATGTTTTATTAGAGTTTTACAGGAAAGTAATTGCTACTTCTCTTATCCGAATGAAAATGATTAAAATGTTTACATTTGTATTATCGGGAACTCTTTTTTCTATATATATTTTTAAATTCGTTCGGTAAAAAATGATATAGGATATTCGTATTTGCGGTAATTTACTAGCACTCATGATTGATTTTCATACACACACACACACACACACACACACACACACACACACACACATGCACGCACACATGCACGCACGCACGCACGCACGCACGCACTCACGTACGCAAGCACGCGCGCACGCACAATCACCGGGGAGGCGATGCTTCTGGTATTTTGCTTCAGCTCGGTGGGACGACCTGAGGATGTGCTTTTCCGATTTCCCGTGGAATGATTACTGCTTCCAGGAGAGAGACCCCTCTGTGTGTGCCCAGCGCATCACAGAGGTGGTTGTCTCTGGAATGGAGGCACACATCCCACGTACTTTCTCTACTTCTTATGCTAAAAAGCCTTGGTTTAATCACGCTTGTTCTCGTGCTGTCAAATATAGAGAGGCAGGTCACAAAAGGTACCAGAGCCTTCGCACTTCTGCTAATCATGATCTTTGCATTTCTGCCCGGAATCGTGCCAAATCTATTCTTCGACTTAACAAAAGCTCTTTCATCAATAGGAAATGTCAAAACTCTGGTTTTTCTAATTCTTTCAGAGACTTCTGGCACCTAGCCAAAAACATCTCCAATTTCACTTCTTCATTTTTTCCTTCTCTCCTTAATCCTGACGGCAGCACCGCCGTCTCATCTATCTCTAAGACTGAACTCTTCTCTCAACTTTCTGTAAAAACTCCATTTTGGACGATTCTGGGCATATTCTTCCTACTCATCTCCCCTCTGACTCCTTTATGCTTGTTATTAAGATTCTTAAGAATGATGTTTTCTATACCCTCTTTGGCCTCCACTCTCAGAAGGCTTATGGACCTGATGGAGTGCCTCCTATTGTCCTTAAAAATTGTGCTTTCGTGCTGACATCCTGCCTGGTCAAACTCTTTCGCCTCTGCCTGTCAACATCTAACTTCCCTTCCTGCTAGGAGTACGCCTTCATACAGCCTGTGCCTAAGGGTGACCGTTCCAGTCCCCCAAACTACCGTCCTATAGCTTTACTTTCCTGCCTATCTAAAGCTTTTGAATCAATCCTTAACCGGAAAATTCAAAAGCACCTATCCTCTTCTGACCTTCTATCTGGTCGCCAGTATGGGTTCCGCAAGGGGCGTCTTCTGGCTATCTTCTTCCTCTCTTAAGTGATTTTTGGTCATCCTTTCTTAGCCGTTACGGTGAAACTTTCTCAGCTACGCTAGACATATCGAAAGCTTTCGATAGAGTGTGACACAACTCTTTGCTTTCTAAATTGCCCTCTTTCGGATTCTATCCCTCTCTCTGTTCCTTTACCTCCAGTTTCCTTTTCGGCCGTTCTATCTCTACTGTGGTAGACGGTCACTGTTCTTCCCCTAAACCTATCAACAGTGATGTTCCACAGGGGTCTGTTCTATCACCCACTCTCTTCCTGTTATTCATCAATGATCTTCTTTCCATAACAAACTGTCTTATCCACTCATACACTGATGACTCCACTCTGCATTATTCAACTTCTTTCAACAGAAGACCCGCTCAACAGGAATTACAAGACTCCAGACTGGAGGCTGTAGAACGCTTAACCTCAGACCTTGCTATTATTTCCGATTAGGGTAAAAGGAACCTAGTGTCCTTCAATGCCTCAAAAAACCAGTTTCTCCACCTATCAACTCCACACAGTCTTCCAAACACCTATCTCCTATTCTTTGACAATACTCAGCCGTCACGTTCTTCAACACTAAACATCCTCGGTCTATCCTTAGCTAAAAATCTCAACTGGAAATTTCACATCTTCTCTCTTACTAAATCAGCTTCCTCGAGGCTTGGCGTTCTGTATCGTCTCCGTCAATTCTTCTCCCCCGCACAGATGGTTTCCATATATAAGGGCCTTGTTTGCCCTCGTATGGAGTATGCATGTCATGTGTGTGTGTGTGGGGGGGGGGGGGGGGGCTCCACTCACACAGCTCTTCTGGACAGAGTGGAGTCTAAGGCTCTTCGTCTCATCAGCTCTCCTCTTACTGACAGCCTTCTACCACTTAAATTCCGCCACCATGTTGCCTCTCTTTCTATCTTCTATCGATATTTCCATGCTGACTGCTCTTCTGAACTTGCTAATTGCATGCCTCCCCCGTCCCGCGGCCCCGGTGCACACGACTTTCTACACATGCTCATCCCTATACTGTCCAAACCCCTTATGCAAGAGTTAACCATCATCTCCATTCTTTCTTCCCCTTCACTTGTAAACTGGAACAGTCTTCCTTCGTCTGTATTTCCTCCTGCCTATGACTTGACCTCTTTCAAGAAGAGTGTATCAAGACACCTCTCCACCCGAAATTGACCTTTCTTTTGGCCACTCTATACTTATCGCTATATGAGAGCAACAGTTAGCGGGCTTTTTTTTACATGTTTTTGTTGCCCTTGAGTTGCCTCTGTGCTGTAAAAAAGATATTTGTGATGGCAGTGTAGGTGGTTGTTAAAGTACTGGTGCACAGCGATGATAGTTGTGGTGGCAGTGGTAATGGTGGCGGGATTGAATTTATTCCTTCATTGAATTTCTGGCCGTTCATATTGGTCAGCATTAGTAGCGCTTTCATGGTTCAATCCTAAGTATGCAGACACTATAATGAACCATGAGGCACCTCCGCTTTTTCGTGAGCCTCACCTGGTCAACAAAACAAAATTGAAAGTTTGGAGAAGATACGGAACTCAGTATTCTAAGCTGATTTTGCTTTTGCAATTATAAGTTGACGCTGATGTCGTTACCCATTCACTTGTATTTTTTTTTAAATACTTCCCAAGATATTTAATATACTGAAGCAGTGTATTAGTTATGGCAATAATTATAGTAGCTTTCGATCAGATAATTTTCTTAGTCATAACTTATACTCATGCCTCGCCTTCATCTTCACCTTCATCTTCATCTTAATCTTTATCATCTCAACTAACTTTTAGGGATGGACCGAGGTGGTGGCTCAGCAACACGACGCAGAGGGTTCAGGCGAGCTGTGTTATTGCTGGAGTGCTCAAGGAGCGGGTTGTGGGCCCTCTTCATTTATCATTGCATTATTAAGTTTACCGATGACACCACATATCACGATATTAAAATTAAGATATAACTTAACAAACTATTTGAGTGATGAAATGAATGGCAAATAAATAAATGATAAAAATCTAGGTTATTCACACTGCAAGAGGGACTTGTGTGTGCATGTGGCAGGCCTCACCTCTGCATATATCAGGCAGGAGCTCGATAATGATTCCTCGGCTTGGAATATTTTCTTTTTTCTTCTTTTTCGCTCCATGTTTAAAGCTGTGACTAATATTTCTCTGTGTCGCAAAGTTTCTGAATGGTGGTTTTGTGTATTTAATTCTAAGGATCGCGACTCAGTTGATTGTCATTGTTCAAATTCCTTCAGTGAGTGAGTTTTATTTTTCGTCACATGGGATGTGCTAATGTTTTCAGTACATATTTGAAAGTTCAAGAACCAAAGGCTGAGCGGTGGCTGAGTCGACAGCGTGACGGCGCCGCGTTCAAGACGACGCGAGTTCAATCGACGCCCGGTGCCACCAAGCTGGGATTTTTCAGCCGTCGCCGAGTGGGTTAAAACTACCCACATGCTATCCAGAAGACCACCTATCAACCCGGACTCTAGATTCTAGGATTAAAGATGAGCTCCGGGAGGGCAGCATGAGCCAATGCAAGATGGCGCCACTATAAACACTCGCCTGCACCACAATGGGCTGGGTTATACCATCAGGCCCCTCCAAAAACAAGCCTAACGGAGCCACAGGCGAAGATGTAAAAAAAAAAAAATGCTTAATGACTTTGTAAATATCATACATCACCTTTTTGAAATAACTTCGAATTTCATTTGTTATCATGTCTAGATTTCACCTAGTTACTTTCTACAGGTTAGGAACACATCAGTAACCGCAACAATATTCTTTTAAGTTACATAAGTATTGAGTAATCTATATAAGTCAGTAATATATGCTGATGCCTTTGAAATGCACACATTTGTTTTCATTCTGTGGGATAAAGAATTAACATATATATACATGGGAATGCTACACGTTTTTGTACTGTTCTACTTGATATGAAAACCTAACTGTCAATCCTATGCCTCATCTGCTGCTGATTTACCTATCTATTCTGCTCCATGATCCCTGGTATAATCCGTTTAAAAGTCATCAGGCATTTTATCCTTGAAAAATTCAATCTCTTGCTTTCTTCTTCTTTGATTTTCTGACACCATATATATTCACACCCTACAGTGTCTACTGCAAATACAGAAAATCGTCTAGCCATTTAAGTGTCATATTTTCTAAATGTCCACATAGTGATGTTTATCTTCAGCCATCACTATGAAGTATATTATTCCACCTTTTTCAGACATCTCGATACTTTCATAGACATTTCATTCCTTTATCTTATCGCCAAATAGTTCCAGAACCACCTCTATATTACTTCATATCTGGTGCTTTAGGAATGCATAAATATTCAACACGAAGCTGTACATTGATCAGTGTAGGCAAGAGGATTGTGGTGAGGAGTATGATTCGCTGAACTCGGAAGTTCCCAGTTTAACATTTGGCGAGTAAATCAGTCAACCGATGGGGGCAAACGCCGGGGGGTGCATCGCCTCGCCCACCCTACGACTTCAAGTCCGGGGTCCCTCCGGTCTCTATGCAGGTCCCCTTTCAGTCCTGAGTACCTCTTGGTAGGATCTATCGACTTGCTCAAGCTACGAACTCTGTGGGGGTTCCTTTGGCCTGCTCTACTCAGGATTGTCTCTTGCAGAGACAACCCAGTGAGCAGGATTACCTTCTGGGTGACGTGACACGTGCCCGTATAGCCGGAGTTGGTGTTGACGGACTATGCAGGTAATATATGTCGAACTAGTCTCACGGAGTAGTCGCCGGTTTGACACAAAGTCATTTCAGCGATATCCCATGATTCTGCGTAGACACTTATTTCCAAAGGCATCAATCCGCCTCTCCAAGTCCTTATTAAGTGTCCATGTCTCACAGCGACAGGAAGATCCAGATCTTTGTCCTTCTACACAGGTATCGACAACGCCATATACTCGTGCTGAACGAGTCCTTTACAGCGTGAGCCATGCCAATCTGTCGAAAGACTTCCTGGCGAGGCTCACCGTTGTTCTAAACTACGCTACCAAGGTATGTGAAGTTTTCCGAGATCTCGATGTCCTAGCCATACGCATATACAGACTGTACTGTTTCATCTAGCAAGCCTACAAACACCTGTACCTTGGTCTTGGCGCAGGAGACATGAAGTCCCAAGGGCCTCGCCTCTTCGTACAGTGCCTCGAGAGCCATCACCAAAACCTCCAGCGACTCCGTCAGGATTACTGCATCATCGGCAAGAACAAGATCAGTGACCCTGGTATTGTCAATGGATGCTTCACAATGACTTTGGTCCACAATTCTGCCTAGTACCAAGACCATACAAGTGTCGGAAAGCGATGGGGCAAGGACACTCACTCCCGTATTCACGGAAAAGAAGTTGGGCAAGCCTCTCCCACACTTCACAGAACTCTCGGTCCCAGAATATAGGCCAATCAGCAAACCAATAGTCGTTGCAGGAATCCATCGGAGTTGCCGAAGATCCCAGAGTGCCTCGCGATGCACTGAATCAAACGCCTTCTTGAGATCGACACAGGCTGCAAGCATCTGAAATGCCAAGAATTTACTCTTTTCTGTACTCCAACACGACCTCTGCGTGTAGCGATACACACGAGAAATTAATCCAGACAAGGAATGGTTTTGCCGTCGCCGGGGATCGAACCCGCGACCAGTGAGACATGAGAGCCAATCCTTTACAAGTCGGCCAAAGAGGTACCCTCCTTGCAGAGTGAGTTATGGAGGGCTCGCCCATCAGGCAAGCCGCTGCACTACACGGCTCCCCATTCCTATTTAGATTAATTTCTGTGTGTTAAGATTTCCCATTTTCCATGAACTTTGGAGAGCATGGGCCATCACTCTACCTGTTACCCACTCGGGGTGACAACAGAATCACAGGAAAGGATGCCCACCGCCTTGCCACCAGCGTAACACCAGAATTTTCTCTTTTCTACACTCCCACACGACCACAGCGTGTAACGAAACACACGAGAAATTAATCCAGACAAGGAAAAGTTTTCCCGGCGCCGGGGATCGAACCCGCGACCTGCGAAAGCCACTCCTTAACCAGTCGGCCAAAGAGGTACCCCCTCGCAGAGTGAGTTATGGGAGGCTCGCCCATCAAGCAAGTGGCTGCACTACACATCCACTTTCGAAACTCACGTCGGCGCTCCTCCAGTACGCGAAGCGCTAGGATACGGTCAAACACGTTAACTTTTCGACCACAAAGGTGTCGTAAAGGCTTAGTCACCAGCGTAACATGGGGAGAAGAGAGAGAGAGAGAGAGGAAAAACAAGTAAATCAAATCTCTAGGTAGACGATAAACACCACCGCGACAGAGTTCCCAAGGCGAAGATAATACAGTGACAGGTGGGGGATAAAAAGTGGCAGTGATAGGGAGATAAAGAGGGGGAGGTGGAGAAGGGTGACGACGACTACGACGACAACACCAACGATGACGACGCCGACGATGATGATGACGACAACACCAACGATGACGACGCCGACGATGATGATGACGACAACACCAACGATGACGACACCGATGATGATGATGACGACAACACCAACGATGACGACGACGACGATGATGATGACGACAACACCAACGATGACGACGCCGACGATGATGATGACGACAACACCAACGATGACGACGCCGACGATGATGATGACGACAACACCAACGATGACGACGCCGACGATGATGATGACGACAACACCAACGATGACGACGCCGACGATGATGATGACGACATCAGCACCGATGACGACGACGATGACGATGACGACGAGAAAATCAGTGCCAGCAACGACGACGACAGCATCAGTGACAAGAACGAAGATGTAGGTGAAAAGAAGAAAGAGAATGGTTGCTGTGAAAGAGGTAGGTAGCACATATACATAAGAGGTTAATATATGGTACGAGAGAGATGGGGAGTGGAGGACGAGGAGGAGGCTGGCGCAGGCGTGGAGGTTGAGGGATCAGCGGCCAGCCTCCCGCCACTTGCCCGTGTGACTCCATCGGGCGGCAGTCTCACGCTCGCGCTCCACACCCGACTGGCAGCACGTGGGGCAGCAATCACAGCTTGGAGGGGGGACCCAACGCCAGAACTTCCCCAACTCCCTTCAGCCTCGGCGCCTGGGCTGTGGGAACATCGAGCTGGGCAGGCAGTGTGGTCGCAGTAGCCACCGAATCCCTAACACGCCAAAGTTCACTGCCGTGCATGTGTCCGCGTGCATGCTTGAATGCGTTGGTGTGCGTGCCCCTTCAAGCGATTTTCGAGGGGAAGGAAGAGACCTCAACGGCAGGGGCGCTTCGGCTAACTTACACCACCCTTGCCGGTATATGGAAAAGCCTTCCCAGTGGCATTCAGCGTTGCGTGAGTGAGATAGTGCGGGACACGTTAACGGGACAACAGCTTCACTGTCTTGCTCTTCCCCGGTGGTGGCGGTCACTAGCTGAACAATAACTTAAAAGACACAGCTCGAGCACGAAACTTGTGGCCATGACGCTGTGAGCGGTGATCAGTCGTGGTAACTATTTTGCAGACGATCGCATACACACGCAAATACATTGCTGGCCTTCTGTTACATAAGTATAACAGATCGGCAGACCTCCGGGGAAAAAGCGCGAGCGGTATTGTGCAGTGAGACGGAGGCTGGTGCCGCTGCATGGCGCCTGGTGGCGGGTGATGCTGAGGGGACGGCGAACACCATCACAAAGAGCCCTTGCCGTACCTCTTCCTGCCAATCGGAGAGTGCTGCGCCGTGGCCACCCGAGGGAGGAGAAGGAGGAGGAGGGAGGAGACAGGAAGGTCGCCGAAGAAGTGGCACACGCGGGAGGAAGCGCAGGAAAAGAAAATCATCAAAATCATATAAACTTATACCACTGACAGCCGCAGCGCCGGCCTAAGGAGCAGAACCATTTGCTGACACTAACCTTCGAGATGGTTCTGCTCACCACTGATCTGTGACGTGCAAAGACCTTACGAACGCTACAGGTACTCTCTCTCTCTCTCTCTCTCTCTCTCTCTCTCTCTCTCTCTCTCTCTCTCTCTCTCTCTCTCTCTCTCTCTCACACTTTCGTCACCTAAAAAGACAAGATCCTCCATACCGAAACGCTAACTTCCCTATA